>NC_081562.1:92612842-92709667 GCF_022355385.1 Mustela nigripes
ACTTCTTTTTTTTTTTTTTTAAAGATTTTATTTATTTATTTGACAGACAGAGATCACAAGTAGGCAGAGAGGCAGGCAGAGAGAGAGGGGGAAGCAGGCTCCCTGTTGAGCAGAAAGCCCAATGCGGGACTGGATCCCAGGACCCCGAGATCATGACCTGAGCCAAAGGCAGCGGCTTAACCCACTGAGCCACCCAGGCACCCCTACTTGTTCACTTCTTGATGTCCCAGCAGTCAGTGATCTCTTCTTGTATCTCCAAGGCTAGGCCATGTCTGGCACAGAGTAGGAGTGCAACATGTCTGTTGAATGAGTGAATGAGTGAATGAATGAATGTGTCATTTTGTTAAGTAAGAAGATGGTTCTCAAAATCACTGCTTATTAGAATCACTGAGAAGAGGTTTTACTGTCACCATGAGTGGGCAAATGTCTGCTCGTTAAGATCCACTGAATTAGAACCAGGGAAGAGAAGTCTCCCACTCATATATTTATATTACATTTCCCAGCCAATTCTGATCCCGAGGTTTGGGGACCTACTTCTAGAGGGGTCAGTGATTCCCTCTCCCAAAGGATGAGTCCAGACGAAGTCAGGCTGAAAGGAAGATCCTGTCTGGTTCTGAGGATCTAGAGCCCCAGGGATAAAAGAGAGCTCACTGACTGCTAGAGCCAGCGGCAGGAGGTCAACCGATAGCAAGATTCAACAAGTGGCAACAACAGGAGGGGGCGCCTCACTCAGCTCCAGGATGTCGCAGGCGAAGGAGATAATCATGGAGTAGCCAGAGGATGAGGGGGACGGTGATTCATTCCAGAGCTCTGGGGAGCATGTTTACATACAGAGTCTCACTCAATCCTCACTACATGTTGTTTTTGAATTACAAGTGAGGAAACTGAGGGCCAAAGAGGCTAATTTGCTAGTTTGTCCCAAAGGTGGAACTTGAACTCAGGTCTCACCCTTCCAAGCCAGGGAGCTTTCCAGGGCACGGCAGCTCTCTAGCTCAAAGAGGAATCTTTATATTTTCAAAGAACCTAATAATGTAGGTATTCAGGAGGCACCCAATAAATGGCTGCGGGGATATACCCCCACTAAGCTGGAGGACAACGAGGAGGTGGTGCGGCACTGGATCTCTTTTCTTTCAGGCAAGAGCCTCTGACTACGGGCTGCAAAAGAAGGAGGTGAAAAAAAAAAAAAACTACAATTCCCAACAGATCATAAAGGGGCGGACTCACGCATGCGTAGTTCCTTTCCCTTAATCCGGTGGTTTCTCGGGCCGTTCTCGCGCACGCGCTCTCGGATCAGTCTTCTTCTGACCCTTTGCTTTGCCCCCGCCAGAGTTGGTGGCTGGACCTCCTGCGACCTCCGGTTGCGATGCTGCCCTTCTCTTTGCTCTGGGCGACTCGGGTAAGAACGGGGCTTCTGATACTGGGTGACCAATAGGAAGCGAGCGCTCCTCCTACCCGAGTTCCCATTCACAAACTCTGGGGTTCTCCTGGGTTTTCCATGCACGTGGTTTTGGTCCTCGGGGAACGGACTTGCAACTAGGGAATCCTTGAGAACTCCTCCGACCCCAGTGCCCGCGGAGCATCTGGGGCCCCTCGCCATTCCGGCAACCAGACGCCCCAGGGCCTGCGATCACCCATTTCACGTGGCATTAGGGGAGAGAACCGCACCAGATACCCCGTGGACCCTTGGTGAATGAGCGGGTTCCTGGACTGGACCGGCGAGCCCAGTCTCTTCCTGCTAGCTTCCAGCCTTGCAGATGATGCAACCCGGCCCCACTACTTACATCAGGAGTCCCTTGACTCTGTGGGCTGGTAGGACATGGAAGAATGGAGGGCACAGAGGGCAGGATGTGGGTTTTGGCTTTCCTGACAGTAGGCTCCCCCCATCCACCTTTCCCCCAGAGACTGCTAAAGGTGTCTGCCACCTCTCTTGCTCTGGAAACTACCTCTGCAGCCTATTGCCTAAATCCTTGCCAACTCAGCCTCCACCCCCCTGACTGCCATGGAGGTCCTGCAGGAAGACCTTTTTGTTCCTGTGGGTTGGGGAGGTTCTGGAACCTTAGTGGACTGCCTCTGAGTTCCAGAGGCATAGGCTTCTGGGAGACAAACTTTGCCCTCTGGCTTTGCAGAGTGGTTCATGGGTAAAGCTGGAGGGAAATTCTGAGGTGAATTAAATGGACCAAATCAGAACCACCCCCTGGACATTGAACTCAACCTTGGCTCTGGAACTGGAGTTTGAAGGCGGAGGTGTGGGTGGCAAGAATTGGAAAAGGCTGCTGGACCACTGGCTGCTGGATTTTGAGCCAGAAAGCCTGATAAGCATGGCTGAGGGTTGCTGGGAGACTATTTGGATGATTGTGTTTTTTTGTTTTTGTTTTTTTGACTCTGGTTTTTCCTCTCCTAGCCTCTGCAGAGATGTGGTCAGCTGGTCAGGATGGCCGTCCGATGCCAGCACAGTGAGGTGGCCCAGACCCACACTGGAGAAGCAGCCAGGGGCTGGACAGGCCAGGAGCGTCTGTCAGACAGTGACCCTGAGATGTGGAAGCTGCTGCAGAGGGAGAAGGACAGGCAGTGTCGTGGCCTGGAGCTCATTGCATCAGAGGTGGGGCTTGGGGAGAGGGACCACGGCATGGGCCACAGTGGGCGCAGGAAGTAATAGGTCATCATACTGCTCTTTCTCCAGATTTTCCTTTCAGACTCAAGGCCTTCCTGCTGGGCCTTGTCTCCTCCTCTTCTTACTGTCCTCTGAAGAGAAGGCAGGGCCAGTCTGGATTAGGGGTTGGGGACATTAGCTTTCAGAACTGTCCAGGGCCCCTGCAATCTAGTGTGGTCCCCTCCCCTTCCCAAGAGGGAAGAGGAACCTGGAAGTACAGGTTTGAGTAGACAGGTGGCCTTGCAGGGGACATCCATCCCAGCAGCCGGGTTTCTCAGGTTGCTTTCTTCAGGCCTGACAAGGAACGCTGAATGAAAAAACAGCTTTCTCTAGAACCCAGCTCCCTCCCTGCGGCCTGGGCTCTGGCAGGGAAGGGCTGCGGGGGGCTCCAGGGAAAGGGGCTCAGTACCTTCTGACATTAACTCCCCCAATCCCCCCCCACCCCAGAACTTCTGCAGCCGAGCTGCGCTGGAGGCCTTGGGGTCCTGTCTCAACAACAAGTACTCGGAGGGTTATCCTGGCAAGAGGTGAGGGCTGGTGCCAGAGGGCTGAAGGCAGCCTCAGGGATGGTGCTCCCTGTGGGGGACACCTGCCTGTACCCTCCCAGCGTGTGTAGAGGAGCGGCCTTCCCAGCCCTTTGCCTCTGGTTGCAGGGGATACCAGGACCCTTTCTGTGTGCCCTGATACATCCCCATCTTGTGGCAGATACTATGGAGGAGCAGAGGTAGTGGATGAAATCGAGCTGCTGTGTCAGCGCCGAGCCTTGGAGGCCTTTGACCTGGATCCTGTGCAGTGGGGAGTCAATGTCCAGCCGTACTCGGGCTCTCCGGCTAATCTGGCCGCCTACACAGCCCTTCTGCAGCCTCATGACCGAATCATGGGGCTAGACTTGCCCGACGGGGGCCAGTGAGTATGGATGGGATGGGTGTTGGCTTTGGTGAGCATAGGGAAAGAGTTACTGAACATCTTCCATGTGTCCTGCCGTGCAAGTCAGTGGATGAAGACGAGAAGACCCCAGTCACCAGTGCTCAGCACAGAGTGGACGGAGCAGGGAGGATCGTGCCTGCTTGGAGCAGCGTTCCAGGGACAGGGTCCTCTGGAGCTGGGCAGGCAGGGTGTGGTGAAGTCTGGGAGTTACTCGTCTCTGAAGCTCTCTGATCTCTCTCATCTACTCCTAGTCTCACTCATGGCTACATGTCTGATGTCAAGCGGGTCTCAGCCACATCCATTTTCTTTGAGTCCATGCCCTATAAGCTAAATGTGAGTGCTGGGCCCTGGTGGCCCTCTCCTGGGGATGGGGAGGGGTGGGAGTCCTGGGCAGCCTCCAGGGTCAAGGAGAAGAGTGAGCTGCCCTGCTTCCTTCTCAGGGCTTCAGCTTTTCGTTTGTCCACGCAGCCTAAAACTGGCCTTATCGACTATGACCAGCTGGCACTGACAGCCCGACTTTTCCGCCCACGACTCATCATAGCTGGTACCAGTGCATACGCACGCCTCATCGACTACGCCCGAATGAGAGAGGTTGGCGGAGGGCTGGCATGCTGGCCACATCCCAGGGAGGCAGAGGGGAGCTTCTGGAAGGGGGGCCACCTGGGGGAGACCTGTGTGGGCCCTCCCCAGGCTGAGCCCTATCTCTGTACCTGCCTAGGTGTGTGATGAGGTCAAGGCGCACCTACTGGCAGACATGGCCCACATCAGTGGCCTGGTGGCGGCCAAGGTGATCCCCTCACCTTTCAAGCATGCAGATGTTGTCACCACCACCACTCACAAGACCCTGCGAGGCGCCAGGTCAGGCTTCCTTGAAGTTAGGCCTCGTCTTTCCCTGTCTTCACGCCCTTTTCCCAGGGCATGGCTGGGCTGCATCCCAAAGAGGTTCATTCCCACCTGAAGCCCCAGAGACTCCTCAGTGTGTGATGACTCTCCTTGTCTTGTCCATAGTGGCGGTTCTCTGCTGGGGGATTTGGGAGTGAGCCTGAAGGGCTGCTCTCCTTGACCACTGGGCTCAGCTGCACACCAGCTCAGCTGAGGTAGACTCTCAGAGCACAGGGGGCCCAGGCCAGCTAGCTTCCTCTGCTTTCCCCACCCCTTGTCCTTTCTTCTCAGCTTTGATTCTGATCACCCACTTCCCACATAGGTCAGGACTCATCTTCTACCGGAAGGGGACTCGGGCTGTGGATCCCAAGACTGGCCGGGAGATCCCTTACACATTTGAGGACCGAATCAACTTTGCTGTGTTCCCATCCCTGCAGGGAGGACCCCACAACCATGCCATTGCTGCAGTGGCTGTGGCCCTAAAGCAGGTTGGGGAGCTGACTCTTGTGGGGAGGGCATTTGGCCTGGGGCCTTAGACCCTGCTCCATGCTGAGGGAATCGGAGCTGAGAGCAGGGAAGCCCAGGTGGGGTCAAGAATGGAGTCACAAGTGTGCTGAAGGGGGCAGGGCAGAGGGGTGGCCCTTGGGGTTCCAGGTGCTCCTGTCTTGTCCTGCAGGCCTGCACCCCCATGTTCCGGGAGTATGCCCTGCAGGTCCTGAAGAATGCTCGGGCCATGGCTGATGCCCTGCTAGAGCGAGGCTACTCGCTCGTGTCTGGTGAGTCAGCGGGTGGGTGAGAGCCTCTGCAGCTTCAGACAGAGGCCTAGAACTCACCTCCCCCTGCTGGCCGTCCCTCCCCTCAGGTGGCACTGACAACCACCTGGTGCTCGTGGATCTGCGGCCCAAGGGCCTGGATGGAGCTCGGGCTGAGCGGGTGCTGGAACTGGTCTCCATCACAGCCAACAAGAACACCTGTCCGGGAGACCGAAGTGCCATCACACCCGGGGGCCTGCGGCTCGGTGAGACCTGGGCTTTGAGGGAGGAAGGATGGCTACTAGGTGGGCTTGGACTGTGCTGACCCTCTTCTGTGTCTCTCCCAGGGGCCCCAGCCTTGACCTCTCGACAGTTCCGAGAGGATGACTTTCGGAGAGTTGTGGACTTCATAGATGAAGGTGTCAGCATTGGCTTGGAGGTGAAGAGCAAGACTGGTGAGTGGGCACGACCCTGGCTGAGCCAGCCTTTCGCTATCCGTCCGTCCTGCTGGCTGATCAAACAGGCGTCTCTGGAGTTCTGACCGCTTTTTTCCTTATCCCCCCTCTAGCCAAACTTCAGGATTTCAAATCCTTCCTGCTCAAGGACCCAGAAACAAGTCATCGGCTGGCCGACCTCAGGCAACGAGTGGAGCAGTTTGCCAGGGCCTTCCCCATGCCTGGTTTTGATGAGCGCTGAGAGCCCTTAGGAAACGAGGCCCACAGACTGAAGTTTATTGTTCTGCCTACTGGGACCAATGGAGAGGAGTGTGACTCTCTTTCCATTTTTTGCTGGAGGAGGGAAGGGTTCTTATTTAGGGAAAGACCCAGCTATACTCTGAACTTTGTAGCTGAGAAGATTTCTTTTTGCTAAACTTAGAAGGAGGAGGCCTGGGGCTTTCTGCCCTGAGCTCTCCCATTATCTCAGTGTTACAGACTCCTTGCTTTTACTTGAAGAGAGGCCAGTTGCCCTTGTGAGCCAGAGGAAAGGGTGGGTAGGCACCCATCTTTCTGTTTTTAATCTAATAAAATGCTAACCTGCCTTGAGCTGTCCTTTTACTGTGGGAGGGGTCCCTTGGCCGGTGCTGACTTGTCTCCCTCCACATGTTCCTCCCTTCCCTCCCACCACCACAAGGACCGTCCCCCCCCCACCCCCCACCGCAGCCTCCTTTTTCTGTCTCTGATCAGAGCCGACACCAGACGTGATTAGCAGGCGCAGCAAATTCAATTTGTTAAATGAAATTGTATTTTGCCCACGGCTGCTTCTGTTTGATCCCAGGGGACTGAGGGGAGCAAGGGAGGGGCAGGATGGCAGGGGGAGGCCCAGGTGCAAGGCTGCAGGGAGGGGATGCCTGTTGGCTGGGGAAGCAGTGGGCTTAGGCGCAGGGAGGAGCTCTCGCTGAGCTTCCTGGGGGGGGGGGGGGGGAAGGTGCCTCATCCAGGGCGGGCAGGGCGGCAGGGGACGAGCCCAGTCGAGCCAGAGCAGCACCGCCCCTGCACGGGAGCCCAGAGCCTGGGCTAACGTGGGGCCTGCCACGTCACTTGGCACCGAGAGGTCCTCGCTTGCTCTTGGCTCACGTTGGCCACGCTCAACACGTAGCCTGAGCCACACCCTGCAAGGCCCGGGTAGGGGGGCAGAGGGGCTGGTTGGAGCCTTTTGGGTCAACACACTGCCCGCCCTCCTAACTCCTCCCCCCGCGTGGGACTCCAGCGGAGGGTCAGAGGCGCTTCCGCTAAGGGAGCACGGGAAGGGGGTGGGGTGCCGTCTCCCCTCCTGTGGGAACCAAGCCTGTGTAAGCAGCAGCTGGACAGGGTGGCTAGAGTGGCGCCCTGGGGGCAGGGGGCAGAGAGTGGAAGAAATGAGTCGGCTGGCTGATGGTGGTTTACTTCTCACAGGCACCCCAGCCAGCTTAGAAGTCTGGCCGGTCCTTCTTCAGTTTCTTATAGTCAGTGGAAACTGCAAGAAACTATAGGAGGGAAAGGGGCAGTGAGTGCCCCAGACATCCCTTCGTGGCCTGGGGGTGGGGAGGGTGGTCCTGGGACCAAGATGAACAGATGGAGGAGGTACCTTGTATTGGTCATTGGGGCTCAGGCGGTTCCAGGGCTCTGGGTTGTTCTTTCTGTCCCAGCTACAGAGAAAGAGGGGGAAGGTGAGGGTTTCCTCTCTGAAAGCTAGGACCCAGGAGCCTAAAGTGACAAAAGAGTCTCTGCCCCACCCCCAACACACCCCTCCTATCCTGGGGCGGGGGTGGGGGGGGGCTACTTCCCAGGGACTGACAGGGGTGCTGACAAGTGAAACAGGAAGGCTCGGGCCAAGTGAGAGACTGACAACCCAGCCCAGGGCCTCCCACCTGTTCCTTGGCCGCTCTAGGTTCACCCCCCAGAGCAGAGCGCTGGGAATGAGATCCTGAGGGGCTGGGGTTTCCTGATGCGCCTGCAATTCTACCCCTGAGGTGCTCGTGGCGCTGGCTGGAGAGCCCCCATGGCCCACCCCCACCGACCTCGGTGGGGCTGGGACTCTCTGCTCCCCTCTAGCCCCAAAGGCTCCCCTAGCAGTTCACCCGGCCACACCCCCAGCACTCAGGCGGGGAGGTGGAGGTACCCAAAGGCTGCCCGCCGGCTGAGCACGTCGCCATGGCAACCGGGCTGGGAGCGGTGCGGGTTCCGCAGCCCGAAGCGGGTCGAGTCTGGGGCCCCAGGAGTGAGTGGTCAGCCGGACGGGTGGGAGGGCAGGCCGGGGCCGCCTGGGGCAGGAGGAGGTTCCAGCCTGGAGTTGCCCTGCGGCGCACACGCAGATGCGCCGCCCTGGGGATCCCTGATGAGACCACCCACTGGCACGGTTCCTGAGAGGCCCTGGCGTTCCTGCCCTACCCTTGCTTCACCCAGGCCCCCTGCTTGCGTCCCAGACCCGGCCTTTACCAGACGTCGGGGCTGCGCAGGGCGAGTCTCAGGAGGTACAGCGCGGCGCTGCCCATTCCCAGGCCAATGAAGCCGATCATCGGGATGAGCTGCGGGGAAGACAGAGGACACTTTAGGGGTCAGCCCCCCCCCCCCCAAGTCCCTTTACAATCTTCTCTGCCAGCACCCGCCCCCGCCCCCACCCCAGCCCAGGTCTGGCACTCCCTCCTGTCTGGGAGAGAGGACCTGGAATCTCCCACACCACATCTCAAGGCTTCGTCTCCCTCGTCCCACAGCGAGTGGGTCCCAGGTGGATTCAAGAGTCGCGGGGCATATTGCAGGGATAGACTGAGGGCACGCTGGAGAAAGACCAGGAGCACTGGGGAACTGGGCAAGGGACAGGGTACTGAGAGATTTAGGAGCAGCCAAGGAAGCGAGAGAGTTAGGAGTTAGTACAGTGGCTCTGGGGACCGAACTCACCGCGGGATGTCTCTTGATCTGCCGGTAGAAGCGGGCCCCGGGATTCGTTCCCGCCATAGCGCCTCTCCACCATCTGATGCTCCCCAGCGGTTCTGCTCCCTCGCACTTCCTGGGGTCCCGCCCCCGAATGGGGAGGGGTCAGCCCAGCCCAGCCCGGCCCGGCCCAGCGGGGCCCGCTTCAGCAGGCTCACCCCACCCCCACTCATCTCTTCCTCCCGCAGTTCCCAGCTCAGAGCCAGAGAAGTGTCGGTAAGCAGAGGGCTTTCTGATCCGGCACTCCTCCCAATGGCCGCACCCTGGTCTGGGGGACACCATCACACCTGGCGCTTTGAACTGGTTTCAGAGAAAGGCAATACAGGCTTTGAGCAAGAGACTGATTGAGGGAGGATCCAGAGGTAGAAGGAGGAACTCACCATGGGACAGGCAGCCGGACAGAGAGACTTGCAAGCCAGGTGCAGGGGTGGTGTTCACGGGTGGGACCTGGAGGGTCCTGGGGACCAGTGATAGCATCGGAAGCACTTCCCGGACAGCTCTAGAGCTCACAGATAAGGCCCCAGTTCTGTCTCCCTACAAAGTGTAGTGGGAGGAGGAGAGGGACAGAAAGAGCCACAGCACTAAAGCAGCCCCAGCTCCTCTAGCCCTGGGTAGTGCTCCAAGTTGTATTGTGGTTGGCTTGGAATAGTGTTTAGAGGTCAGGGGAGCCGGGTGTATTTTAAACCTGGTTCAGGATAGAGTTAAGTCAGTTGTTGAAGTTTGGGGCTTTGATAGACTTGCTTGCTCTGCCTACGTCCAGTCCCCTCCAGATGAAGTTGGAGCCCCCTAAGGAGGCTGTTTCTGACTGTGATGGAGAGGAAGGGAATGGGGTAAGGAAAATAGCCAAGGAAAGACAGAAAAGATGGTGAAGGAGGAAAGAGAACAACACATACAGAGATACATGTTCCGAGCAATTGCCTCCCTTTCCGCAGCCAACTTAGGTGTCTGCTATGCTGCTAGGGTGGGAAAGCTCACTGCCATCATCTTTGGGGAGTTGGGGGCCTAGGCACCCAGGAGCCTAGTCCTAACCACCTCTCCCCACTCCCATGCTAACTTCACCCTCCCATCCTCCTCCCTCCCACCCCACGGGCAAATCCCACGGAGCTCCACCACCTCTCCAGCCCAGAGCCCAGTGGTGGTGGTGGCATGGACAGGGGTGAGTTGTGCACCCACCACTGGGCTTGCGCGGTGGTGTGGGGGGGGGCTGAACTGGGAAGGAAGCTACCCTTCTAGGGGCCCCCTCCCTTTCCTGGCGCTGATACCTCCCCCGCCCCCTGCGCTGACAAGCGCGACTGTAATTAGGCTGCGGGGTCCCAGGCTCTCCGCCTCCCTCCGGCGGATAATGAGATAAAGTGTCAGAGACACGGCGAGAACAAAGAGACAGAGACTCGCGCGATGTGTGTCGGGGTGGAGGGGAGCGGAGAAGGGGGGACTGACAGGATGTCAGAACCTGGAGCGCAGAGCCGGGTCCTCCCTGAACACCCGCACCTCAAGGACCCGCCGGGGAGTGGAATGTTCTGTCACTCATGCCCCCCAGCCCTCCAGTCTCCCGGATTAGCAATCAATCCCAGAGCTCGAGCTCCAGGGGCTGCACATCTGGGCTGCACATCTGGTTCTGCATGGCACAGCTGGGGCGCCAGGACGCAGACAGGGACGTCTGGCCCCCGTGCCGCGTCCTTTGGCTTCTCGGGCCCTCGCCCGGGCTCTTGTACTATTTCTTGTGACTTCTGGTGACCAAGGACTGGCGCGTTCCGAACTTTCCGACCCGCTCCTTTCCTAGAGCCGCGGTTGTTCCTCCTGCCTCGGCCTCCGCCCCCACTTTCCAAGAGCCTTATTACGTTATTGCTTCTGTTCTGGCCTCTCCGGGGGGCCTTGACCCTGCACCTATTTCTGGTGACTGGATCACCAGTCTCTGATCCCTCGCCTGAGATCCTACTTCTAAGTCCCCACTCATCTCTGGATCGTGATCTCTGGGGCTGAGCTGGGACGCGGAACTCCGTGAGTTCCGGATCCCATCTCTCCCCACCCTCGCGCACTCTCCCATCTGAAAGACTAAGGCCACCCGTCCAAGCCGCGTGAGGGACGGCAGAAGTCTTTTGCTGCGGATTAGGGGTGGCCTGGGGCGTGCGGGGTCCCGTGGGGACCAGATTCCAAACGCCAAATCGCACCGCGATACTAATCCTCGCGCTGGCGCCGCTGGTCTAAAACAGCTGGACTGGGCGGAGCGAGCTGGCTGCTGGGGTTGTGGGCGCGGGCGCCCCCTGGAGGTTAAGATGCTCCCAAGCTCTTAGGGGAGATGCCTCGGGCGCCCCCTGTCGGGTCCCGCAGGCTCTGCGCCCCACAGTTTGGGGCCGGTTAAGTCTGTGCCTGGAGCGTCGGTCCAAGACCCGCCTGCCTCTCCTGCCACTCCCACCGCCAAGGCACTGGGTCCCACAGCTTCCCCTCTTCTGGTTTGAGGTGGGGCGGGGGTCAAGAAAGGAGAGGGCACGAGGGATCTCCCACCTCGCCAGCTGTGGAAGGCACCCAGAGGTTCAGGCGGGTTCCTCTCTCCGGGCTGGTGGGCTCCAGATGCCCGGGGCTGGGTCTCTGCCCTAAGACTACCCACTGCCCTCTGCCCCTGCCTGCCCCAGTCTCTGGCTGCTCTTTCTGCTTCTTTCTTCTTCCAGCCCTTTCTGTCTACCTCTGTCTCTCTGTGTCTCTGTGTATGTCTGTGTCTCTCTGTTCCTTAACATTCTGGCTGTGTCTGTCTGTCTCTCCCTCTGCAGCTCTACCAGGCTTTGTCCCTCTGTATCTGTTTCTGTGTCTCTCTCTGTTTGTCTCTCCTTCCGTCTACATCTCTCTACCCTCTGTGTCTCTCTTTACAAATGCCTGTCTCTGTCTTTATCTCTTTCTCCCCCTCTCCCATCCCCCATTCTATTCCTATTCTCCAGCTTGCTGTCCCTGGGGGGCTGTAGCAGTCCAAGGAGACAGCCTAGAGACACCTCAGGGCACTGCCCGGGGTCTACTTCCCGGTCACCTCCATATGCCCGTCACCTCGGTGTGGACTCCGTCCTCCCTCTGCAGCTGTGGGGCAGGGAGGGGGCGCCCGGGAGGGAAGACACGGTGCCCAGCATCTGCTCTGGAGCCCCGGAGCCCCTGACCCCCTCTGCAGCTATTAAGGGCGCCGGGTCCCGAGGCTCTGAGAGATGATCATGATTGCATCAGCCAGACAGCCGTGGAGCCGGGAGCCGCGCGGCGAGCGAACGAGCGAGACAAAGACGCCCGCGCCATCTGTTTATGCAAAGCGCTCCCCGCCGGGGACCCCGGAGTCCCGGTGCCTCTCCCGGCTCGGGGCACCGGGTTCATGAGCCTGCTCCTGCCCGGCGCCCCCGCTGCGCCGCGGCTCCCCCCTTCCCAGCACCCAGAGGGGCTGTGGGGCGAACGGAACGGAGGGGGGCAGGGGGTGTTGATGTGATTGGAGCGGACGCGGCTGTTTCTTCAATAATGGATGGAGATGATGCGGACGGCGGAGCCAAGCCCGCCCGGAGAGGAGAGAGGAATAGAAATAGGGAGAGGAAGGGGCGGGTGCGGGAGACTCACCCAGGCGCTCCCGCGCGCGCGCGCGCGCACACACACACACACACACGAGCGCGCGTGTGCGTCACACTGTCATTCGAATACACGCTGTCGCGCGGCTCACACCCAGGCACACGCCCCCGCACTGTCACGGAGATACATACACCTGCAGGCAGAGACGCCAGAGCAACACACACTCACAGGGGTGGCTCTTCCTGATACTCAGATAGGCAGTCCTGCAGGCAGAGACACGCGTAAATGCTCACACTTGGGGCACACCCAAGTGTGAAGATCGCACACATAGACACGCCAAAGCACGTATGCACACCTAGACACTCGGGGGCTAAGCCAGACAAACATTATAGAGGTTGGGGGGGATGGAGAATGGGGACAAGTCTGACCAATACATACTTAAGGGCATAGACACACACCAGGGTCACACATACCAACTTACACTCACATCTTGTGCTGATATACACATCTCACACACTTGGGGCACAGGCACACACACCAATGGCACAGCTGAGTGACACCCATAATCTCCAGGGACACAGAGGGACCCCCCACCAACCCCTACACATCCAGAGGTTCCCCCCCCCACAGGAACTGCTGTCTGTGCCCCCTCCCCACCCCCACCCCGCCCCGTGGTAAAGTGTGGCAGAGGTTGCCGGGGTCCTAGAAGCAGGCCTTATTAGCCTACCCACATAATGAGGTAGTAGTGACAGGAGGTGCCTGGGGCTGTGGACCCTGCTACCCTGCTTGACAGCCTGCTAGCTTCCTTCTAGCCCAGGGTGGGTGGTACAGACCTTGGGCCTCTCGGACAGCAACCAAGCCAGCTGGTCCCAACCCCAGCACTTGGGGAGGGTTAGGGAGCCACCGAGGGACATTGGTGGTTGTATAGGGACTGCCAGGATTACCCACACAGCTGGGAGGCAGATGTTTAAGGGACGATTGCTCTGCGTTCCCCGTCATTCCCCCGTGTTGCCCAATCTCCCCACTTGTAAGGGGGTACTTTCTTCGCTAAGAGCGGAGTGGGCACTGCAGAGGGGTAGGGTGTGGGTTGTGTCCTGGACCAGGGTAACCTGGCCCCTCCTCCAGTCTGTTTTCAATTCAGTCCATTCCTTGGCCCAGACTTATGACCTTTGCTGCCTGTGGCAACATCATCCATCACCTAGGCGGCCGTTTGTGGGAGTGAGGGGCGTTCGGGGCTCACACAGGGTCGCTGTCGCTCCTGCCTCCTTCATGAGTCCTGCTCTCCAGTGGCAGGCCTGGGCTCAACCAGCGGGCAAGTGTTGGGGGGAGGGCGTTGATCATGTGGCTCAATCGCGATACTGGGCCGGAGTCCTCACCCCTGGCACCCCAAGCCCCCGTCCTCCGAGCTCTGCGCAGCCGGCCTCCCCGCTCCTCCCGCCCTCCCTCTCTCGGGCCCTTTGCTTAATTTCCTATTAACTGCTGATAAATCCAATTAAACCGCCGCTCTAATTAGGGACAGCTGCCGGCTCCGCGAGGCAGGGGAGGGGAGTGCCCCCCGAGTGTAGAGCGGGGAGAACAGCAGCTCTCTCTGCTTCTCGGCACCCCCACACCAGCATCACCGCCCAATGAGCCAGTAAATTGGTTTTGCTTCTGCATTGTGGGGGGGCCCTCTCGAGGATCTCAGTTTTGAGTCCCTCGGATCTCTCCGATCTCTTGATGAAGAGATGCGACCGAGTCCCCGCACTGGGCCTCCGGACCCCCCCATCCCCACCACGCCTTTCTTGGTAGGCGTATCCCGAGGAGGGATGGGGGCAAAAGGCTGTATTTGTGTGTGGTGGTGGAGGGGGGCTGCTTGTGATCTGCTCCTATTCCAGCCCAAGCGTGATTACAGGGGGGCTGCCTGAGTTTTCCTCTATGACCCTGCCGCCGCCCCCCCCCCCCCCCCCCCCCCCCCCCCCCCCCGGCAAGACAGTCAAGGGCAAAGGGAACAGGAAACCGAACCCTGTTCCGCATAGAGTTTTCCTGTGTGCTTCCCTACCCCCTCCACACCTCAGCCTTCTGGAAGGAAGGGGGGCGCATCCGTCCCGGGCCCTTCTCTTCTCCAGCCCAGCTGAGCCTCTGCCCTCCCCCCGCCAGCAGCAGATGGTGCCCGGGCTCCCGCTGCCAACCTTGCTAGGCGGTGCCAACCTCAGGCCTGGCAGACAACGGGCAGAAGAGGATCTCCTGACTGCCGGGGCTGATCCTCCCCCATCCGCCATCAAGCTCGACCCTCGGCCTGCCCTACTCCAGGGACCACCCCAGGCTGCCTCTCACTGGTCCGCTCCCAGGTCCCCAAACTCCTCGTATCCTTCAGCTCCCTTCCCCACACCTTCCCGCTCCCCGCCACCTGCCACCCTGACCAGGGCCGGCACATTTGCATATTTGCATATGCAAACAATAACATTTGCATACGGCGCGCCGCAGGGGGGTCTCCGCGTGAGCCGGTTTGCTGTCTGCCAGGCGCCCTCTCACTCGGTACCTGTCGCAAAGGGCTGGGGCGGGGGCCGCGCGGGAGGGGTTAGGCCCCCCGGCCTCGCTCTCTTGGTTCCCAGAGGACTTGAGGAAGTGTTGCCATGGAGACGGCACGCACCCCACCCCCTCCCAGGCCCAGGGTCTCCGGCACGGTGTCTCAGGTTCTCTCCTTCCGTACCCCCCCACCCCGCCTTCTCCCGCCCCGTCCCTCGCTCTCCAACGGAGATCTTGCATCGCCCCCTGGCGGCCTAGCTCGGCACTGAGCCAGGTTCTGAAACGCAAGGGGGCTGCCCGCGGCTAAATCGCCGAGAGCTAGGGGAACTACCCTGGTGCCAGGTCCTTCTAGCCGCCGCGGCGGGGGGTGGGGGGGCAGTGACTCCAGTCAGGCTCCCCTTTCTTCACTGACAACAGAGACCTCGCCTGGCGGACGCACCTGTCTCCCCATCTCCCACCGGCCTCGGCCCAGGTGGATGTCCGGTTACCCGATGGTAGTGAGCTGACACAGCTGGGGAGGATTCTCCACGGCTTCCTATGCCCTCGACTCGGCCCCCAGTTAAAGAACAAACTTTTCTAACTTTTTTCAAAACTTTAATACAGTCGCAGCGTTCGACAGTTCTCCTCCCACACCCCCGGGGCGCCTCCTGTTGGAGACGCGTTCTTCTTCCAGCTCTCAAGGGCTGGGCCTGAGGAGTTGCCGGTGAGGCGGCTCTGCCCGCCAGGTATCCAAAGCCCGAGGCCGGGGAGGGGGTGGGTGGGCAGGAACCAGTCCCTAACCCGAAGCCCCGTCTAGCTCCGGCGGGCTTTCCCTCCCCTCCCCCATCCAGCATAGTTGCTTTCGCCCCTTTCCTCCCCCAACCTCCACTGGGCCTGCCCAGAATGGGGCCTGGGTATATCCCGTCCGCAGGCGCCGGCACGCCTAAATCTCCTCCAGGAAGTCGGTGGGAAACAGCCCCACCTTGCGGCCGGTGTAGACCTTGACGTAGCCGCCGGCTTCATCTCCTTTCTGGACCACGATCTGAAGGAAGGATTAAAGGTTTAGGGAGGAGAGTGATCCAGGGAAAAGGTGGAGTAGGGGAGCCTGGATATATGCTAGGCCTATCCTAGCCCCGTTAATGGCTTAAGATCTGCAAGGAGTATGGTTTGCCAAGGAACCTTGGGGCCTGGGGTTGGATTGGGGCACCAGAGCTACCTGGTCAGTTCTACCTACCTACCTACCTACCTATCATCTATCTATATTTATTTTCTATTTTTAAAAGATTTTATTTATTTATTTTAGAGAAAGAGCACAAGCAGGAGGGGCAGAGGGAGAGAGAGAAAGAATCTCAGGTGACTCCACCCTAAGCAGAGTCCACACAGGGCTCAATCTTCCCACCCTGAGATCACGACCTGAGCAGAAAGCTAGAGGTGGTCGCTGAACCCACTGTGCCACCCAGGAGCCCCTACCTGGTCCTTCTTGAGAGTGATCTGCCCAATTTCCCGGTTTCCCACGAAGGATCTGGTCACGCGGTGCACACGCTCTCCAGACCGGACCCGAATGATGAAGTTTGGAGGGAAGAATCCAACCTTCTCCCCTATTTTCCCCTAGAGGAGATGGTAGGGCGAGTCAGTCGTTCAGTCTCAGATTCTAAAGTCAAGTGATGTCCCACCCTAGCCTGAGCCATTTCTCTTACTCGCCACCACTCCTCATTGGAGTCATCAATGACTGTGATCTTCTCTCCAGGCCTGCGAGAGGAAGGGAGAGGCCTCTGAGATGTAGGGGGCTTACTTACCTATCTGGCCCAGGTCCAGCCCCAACAGGCTCCAAGCCCTGAGTGCCCCCGCTTTCCTTTCCCATTGGGAGCTAGGCTCTCCCCTCTCCACTCCCAGTGCACGCCCATCCCAGTCCTACGGCCTCTCACGGGAAATCCAGATCGTCCTTCTCCAGGGCTTTGAACCGATAAAGAGCCACAAAGTAATGAGACTGCTGGAAGCCAGGCTGCTTGTGCTGGGGGTGAAAGAAGGTGATGAGTCTCTGGGCTCCTCTGTCCCACACTGAGGGACAGGAGTCCAGGGCAGGGGAATTCTCCAGGCACACTACATTACAACTCTCTTCCAGGTCCCTGAACTATGAGGATTCTGTTGCGTGCATGCATGCACGCATGCATGTGTGTGAAGTGGTGGAGAAGGCAGGTTAAGGGTGATGGGAACCCATGCAGTAAGTGTGAGCTTCTGCTGAGGCCATGAGTGGTGTCAGACCTGGGTTGGGGAGAGGACTGGGGTCCCTGCAGGGAAAAGGAATCTCACTTTGTCATCAGGTGTCTTCTTTTCAGCCTTCTTATTCCCTTCAGGGTTTCCTGGGATGGGAAACACCAACAAGTTGTCTCTAGCTACTGGAGGGTTGCCCCTCATTCTTTTACTCTTCTGTTGCAGAGCCTCTTTGATCTCCAAACCCAGCATACCTTTTGGCCCTCCATCCTATATCACAACCAAGCCCCTGACCCTACTCCATCTCTAGGGATGGAGGTAGGTAACACTCACCATCCTGGGTTTTGCCTTCCTCTGGTCTGGCAGACTCTGGCTCTTCTTCCATCATGGCTGCTAGAGGCTGGAGGGGTACCAGAGTTAGGAAGATGCTCTCTTGGGAACCCATGATTGCCCTGGCTCTCCAGCCAGGCCAGCCAACTACAGAATAGGATCTCAGGGTTGGAAGAACCCTTGGAGGAAACACCTAGTTTAACCACCAGCCTAATGCCTGAGCTTCCTGTAAAACATCTTGGTAGGTGGACCATCCATATTGTGCTTGAATGTAGCTAATGACAAGAGCTCACGACCTTACAAAGTAAGCTCATGCCATCTGAGGGTAATTCCCTAAATTAAACCTATTCGGTCTCCCTGTAACTTTTAGTAATTGGTCCTGATTTGGCCTCTGGAGCAATATAGAACAAACATAGTCCCCTTGAAGATCTGAGGATAGCTGATCAGTCCCTTCTGTCTCTTCTTCCCTAATTAGTCCCTTCAAATCACCCCCTCCCTCATGATGCTATTTCCAGAATTTTCACTATGTCCATTCTTAAAAATACTCTAGTGTATAAGACAAAAAAAAATGGGCAGCACAGTTTTTATAATTCCCTTAAGAGAATAGAACCTTAGTGTGCTTGCCTTTCTGGAAGCAGTCAAGTCACACTGCTAGGGCCTTGTAAATCACAGTTCATTCTACAGAAATCTCTAATTTGCACCCAACCTCCATATCAATATCTCTGAGGCCAATCCCTAGTTCTGTTTTTGTGCAGTTGATTTTTTTTGATCCAAGAACAGGCATATACATTTTTCCTTACAAAATTTCAAATGACTGGTTTTGGGCTTTTCTTCTAGTCTGTAAGATATTTAAATATACTTTTTTTGTGTGTATAGGTTTTCCCTCCTAGGTTTCCCACAAACTTCAGGGATAATGCCATTTATATTTTCATTTGTATCAGTGAGAAAAATCTCCATAGGTGAGGACCGAGGACCAAATCATGTTATAAGGTATCAGAAATCTCCGTCTAGCTAGACACTCCCTAAAGGACCTGAATCCTTCGGGCATAGTCATTCATCCAATTTTAGGGCTCCATCTAACTGTTATCCACATCAGTCCATCCTGGTTGTCCAGAAAGCTGTAACGATATGCTAAAAAATTCTTTGCCAAACTGAATGCAAGTCTATGGCATTACCAATCTAGTAACCCTAATACAAAAGGAAATGAAGTTACTTTTGGCTGCTAGTCTGGTGCCTCAGTTTCCTTGTCTATAGGATAAGTGAGTCAGACAAGATGATATTCATGGATCCTTCATGGATCTTCATGGTCCCTTCATGGCTCTAGAATTCTAATTACTTGGCATGATAAATTTGCTTCCCCAAATCCAAAAGTATGGCTCTTGCCTCTTTTCAGCAATGCTGGCAGTCTGGGACCTAGGCTTCAGTGGATTACGGTGCTTAATCTGACAATTTCAGAAGGGAGTTTCTGGAGAAAGTACATGCTATGGCAGGAGTTCTCAATCTGAGGCCCTCTGATATTATATGCAAAAATTGTCTGTTGAGTTATGTTTCACTTTAGGGGAAGAGAATCCCTGGCTTCTGTCAGCTTTCCAGAGAGGAGAGAGGACTTGCTGCTCCAGGGAATCTCTCAGAGGGACCTCAGAAGGAAAATATGGTGCTCACATTTTTCTTATCTGCCTGGCCCTTCTTCCGTTCCTTGTTTGCCATGATCACCCCAGTGCGCAGGGTTTCAAACACAGGATCATTGTGATTAGCAGCAGCTAGTGGTAATGGGAAGAAGAAAGAAGCCATTACTGTGGAAGCAGAGAAAGACCTGGAGGAAACAGAGACCTTCTAAATAAGGGAGAGGTGGGATGGAGTAGATGGATACGTGTGTGTGTGTGTGTGTGTGTGTGTGTGTGTGTGTGTATAGAATTAGGGTAGGGTCAGCTGGGCATATCTAAGTCATCAATCTATAAAGAGCTCTAAAAACATCACTGGAAATGTCATGTGATGGAGAAAAATACTTAACAGCACTCCTTCCAGGCAGAGCACTTGTTGGAAAGACAACTGTGCGACTAAGTTGTCCGGGAGTTGGGGAATGCTCACAATCACTATTCTCCTTCTAAGGAGAGTGGTCCTTCAACTGTTGGCTTTTGTCCCATTGAGTGGCATGTGCAAGCTGGGGGCTGCCACCAGTGGGTTCTTCTTTTTCCCACCCATGCTCCTCATAAAGTTCAGCCTCTCCTCCAAATAAATGTTGAGTAAATTGTCAATGAATTTGTTTGTAAGGGGCACCAAATTATGAATCTGCCCAGGATGCCCACAGCTCTTGGTCTAGCCCTGAGGCTGGTATTACTCTGTATCAAGGATGAGGACAGTCAAGAATCCTCGTTCTTGCTCAGAAATAGTTTTACATATGAAGAGCCCAGATTTTGAAGCTAGGCAGATGAAAGTTTCAGTCTTGGCTCTCTGCCTCTTGCTAGCTGTGTGGAGCCCTCACTAAATCTTATCTCCCTCAGCTATCAAACAGGAATATTGACTCTGTATTCAAGTTGGCTAAAATATTGGGATGAGAGAAAACCATGGGAAACAGAATCTTTCTGTTTCAGAATTTGGCTTTCAAATCTAGAAGTGGTGCTGGAGCCATGTCTAGCTTGCCCTTGCCCTCGGGTCCCACATGGAGCACTTACAGAGATCTTTGACACAAGCGTACTGCTGGTTGCTGTAGAGTGGGGAGCTATAGGCCCGATGGAAACCAGGGGGCTGTAGGATGGGATGGGAGAAAGCATTAGAGACAGCAGGGTATGACCCACAACCCCATCTCTCCCATGAGCGCAATCCCTTCTTAGAGTAAGAAACGGGTTGAGAAGGAAAAAGCAGGGAAATGGATGTGATGACTTGGGAGGGACTGGAAGAGGGGAGCTTGGCTATGCGTTCTCTCCTTTCTACTTCCTCACTTCCCAGAGCCTACTCACGATCTTGCCGAAACATCTCTGCATCTCCACGTAGGACTGACAGTGCTCGTGAATGTTAGTTTTGCAGTTCTTACAGCGAAGCCCAAATTTGTTGTTGACTTGGGAGAGGGAAGAACATTTGGGTGAGGTTCTTGATCTCCCCTTCCCTTTGTAGCAGTGCTGCTGCTCTAGCTCTCAGGTCCCTTTCCTTTCTAGGACCCAACACTATCAGTTTCTAATAGTGTTGTTTTTATTTTTTAAAGATTATTTATTTATTTTAGAGAGAGTGAGTGCCCACAAGTGGGGGAGGAGCAGAGGGAGAAGGACAAGCTGACTCCCTGCTGAGCACGGTGCCCCATTTGGGGCTCGGACTCAAGACCCTGAGATCAAGACCTGAGCTGAAATCAAGAGTTGGATACTAACCAACTGAGCCCCCCAGGTGCCCCTTCAATAGTGTTTTCTTTTTAAGATTTTATATATTTATTTGAGAGCTAGAGATCACAGAGGGAGAGGGAGAGAGAAGCAGCCTACCTGCTGAGTAGAAAGCCTGACTCTGGACTTGATTCTCCCAGACCCTGAGACCAGGACCTGAGCCGAGGGCAGAACTTTAACCCAGGGAGCCGCCCCCAGGCGCCCCACTGATAGTGTTTTCTTAAAGCCACCTCTTGCCACAGCCTGTCTGCTATACAAATGCTCCTCTCCTGTGCCTGTTCCCCCACCTCCTGTCTTCAACATCACGCTCTCTCCACTTCCCTTCGTGACTCACGCACAATCATCCGGGCACAGACATCACAGAACTTGGGCTTCTTGAAGAAATGATCTTTGAATTTGTGAGGCTTGTCATTGACAAGTTTAGGAGGTTCTGGGGGGGGCTCCTCCTCCTCCTCTTCTTCTTCCTCTTCTTCCTCATAGATGTAGTAAATGGGCCCCCCACCAGCTCCCACTGCCTCCCCATTGGCCTGGGGCTCTGGGGGAAGCTCCATTTCCTTTGTTCCCCGAGACTCCTTCCTGAATAACTGCTTCAGCCGCTGTAGCTGAGAGAGGAAGAGGATGGGGAAGGGGAGGAAACCCAAAATTAAAAGAACTGTCATGCTCTCTAGAGCAGGTAAGGCTGAAGCTAACTAAACATTTTTCTAGTGTGGGCAAGGGGCACCCCCCAGGATTAGGAGTATTGGGGGCTGCAGGTGCTGGCTAGCATTCTGATGACGGAGGAGTCACATTCAAGTGAGATCATTTCAAGCATTCTTCAAGGGCTGTGGTGGCTTCCCAGCTCCCCACACCCGGGGGTCCCAGGCCCAGACTCACCCCACTTTGCCGAGTCTCTCCTGGCAAGGAGGGCTTAGGGGACTCCAGCACCTCCTTTTCTGTCATCCTGCAAGAGGTTGGACCCCACTATTAAATCTAATCCCTGTCACTCTTCCTGTCCTAATTCCTGTCCCTCATTGCAGGGTGGTCCTTGAGTGGCCTTTGGGAGAAATTTGGTTAAACAGAAATCCTTTCACAGGCTTATGGACAGAAAGATTCCATGGAGGTCCAGAGAAAAGCACAACAGACTAAAGAACTTTCCAACCGGTTCCTCAAACAGATACCAAACCTTCCCCACCCTGAGGGGTAACCTGAGTTTCCAGCCCCAATATAGCGCTCAAAGCTGCATGGTTTAGAGATTTGCCTAGTTTGTTTCTCCTGGGAATCTGTGGGCAAGGGAGAGGTGACATACACCCTTCCAGATTCCCTTTCTTGAAGAGGTTCAATGTGTGTCCAGAAGCATGCTTGGAGGGATGGGCTGGGGACATTTGTTCACCCCTACCCCTTTCTTGAGTCCCAGGGGCTCAGGGCCTAGTTCCCAGCCTGCTTCAGTTCTTGGCTATTTTAAGTTTTCAGAGTAATATGAGCCTTTCCTTCCCTTACTACTCCATTCCCTTGACCCCACCCCCACCCCACCCTCCAATCCTCGCTCTTGTCCTGGAGTCATACTTTCACTCCTAAAACCCTAACTACTCACAGGCCAAACTGAAGACACTGAAGGCTACAGATTGGGGAAGTTGCGGGGAGCAGTTCTGGCAATGGACAGAGGATGAAGAGGCAACTTACGTTTGGGATTCCCTAAGTCAGTCCACAGTCTGTGGAGGGAAGAGGGAGCCCCTGGGGTCTTGATGGTGGTGCTGGGGGAGGACTGGTCCTCTTCCTTGGGGGCTAAGCCCCCCCAGTACCCTCTGTACTCACACCGGCTACCCAGACGTTATTTGTAGACCTCCCAGTCTCTCGCCTTGGTGTCAGAGCTGAAATGACAGGGCTGGAGGAAAGTGGACAGCTGAGTGACACAGCTGACACAGAGAAATTGGACACGGGGAGGTCTGGGCTGGGCTGGACCCTAACTCCTCCCATCCCCCAGAGCTGCTACGCCCTGGTTTTTTATCTATGGTATACAGGTCAGTCCTGGCTGAATTCAAGAAGGGACAGTGTTTATGCCGCATACTCATTCAGGTGATTTTGGATGACAGAAGGTATAGATCAAATTGTACAGTTTTCCCCAAGGTCCAAACACCTCTCCAATTCTACCTTCCCTGGACCTACTTTAGGAACTAGCTTTTGATTTTTTCAGCCGCTGTCTTCCCGTGGCCCTGTGTTTTCATACCCACAAACACTGATCTAACTCTACTTCAAACCTTTAGGAAGCCAAGGGCCAGGAACTGGTGAAGAAAGGAAAATTTCAATTCTCCGAGGTTTCCTATCAGCCAGACTAGATTGCATCCTTATCCACGGGTAGCTGAAAGGGTACCTCGCTGCCATCCTGAAAGGGAGTGAAGAACATGCAGAGCACTGCTTTATTCCCTCCAGTGTGCCCAGGAACATCCTCCCATCATCCCCCATTCTAAAATCTTGTCCTCAGGGTAAAGAGAAATCTAAGAGCTACTGAAAAAAATCCAGCCTGGGATTTCTGAGAGGCTCTGGGGGAGTGCAGTGATGGTCAGGTAGAGATGGTATCATTCCCACTGGACAGAAGGCAGTTACCACACAGAGGGGGTTTTATCTTCTCTAAGTAATGTCTGCCTCCCCGCGAGGACTGAAAACTTTTGAGGTAAGACAGCTATGCCCCACACTTCTGAAATCATTCTGATTCCCTGATTCCGTCTCCCTCATCTGACGCCCTGGTATATGAACTTATGGGTCAGTGAGGTATCTAGCATTCTTATCTCACAGGGATGCAGCCTTCTACTCTGGGCTGTGACATGGCTGAAAGAGAAGATACTCCCATCTCAGAGGACAGCCATTTGGATGTAGTCATGTAGTGCTGCTTTATCCCTTGTATCTGTAAGAAGTAAAGGATTACATTGGAGGTTGGGTCAGACAAGCCTCAGAGGAGCCTGGCTAGAGATATTGCTACCCAGACCCAAGAGATTTCCAGGGTAATGTGCTTTGTCATTTCTGTCACTGCTCTTTTTTTCCTTAAGGGGTGGGTGAGATTGAATAGGGGTTGCTGGATGGCTCCTAATGGCTCTGGTCTGACAGGCTGTGCAACAAGAGGGCAGAGAGAGGAAAAGCTCCATCCATGCAGAGTGGGGGAATGTCTGCTTTTCACCTTTCTTCAGTTGTACAGGACAGGGACTGCTGAGCGTGCCTGGATAATATGGCATCTTGGCACTGCAAGTTCAATTGATGGACCTTTTACCCTAAAAAACACCCACTTCTGTCCTGCCACGCAGAACACAATGGCTTTCGTTTTAAAGAAAGGCCCAACTCCTCCAGCCCTGAAGAGTTTCCAAAAGATCAGATTCTGGACATGTATGAAGCCACCATCTCAACCCAGTTTTGGACCTCACTCACCCCTCTCCAGACAAGAGGACCCTACATGAGTATCACAGAATTAACACAGTGAAGGAACCTCAGAGGTAAGCTAGTTAGTCCAAGTCTCTTATTTTACTAATAAGGACTCAGAGGTCTGGAGTTGAGAACTGATGTGCTTGATGAACCCATACTTATTGAAAGAGTGGGGGGGAGCCCAGAACAAAGGTCCCACTGGTGACCCAGCCATCTCTCCAAATATTATGGGCAAGGAGGAGAATGGGATGAGGGAATACTGTTAGCAAGGTACGTGTACATATGCCAGCTAGGAAAAGCCATCCCAACCTATATGCGATCCCTCTAATAGCTGTGGAACTGTACATACTCAGGACCTCCAACCCCTACCCACACCAGGGCAGCAACAGAGAAACAGGGACTGACGTCCAGTGACAGATTTTTTTTTTTTTATATTTAAAAACAAAATCAACCTCCCTCCAAGTAACCCCCCAAACAAACAAAAAATCAGATTAAATAAAATTTACAGTGAATATACCCAGCAAACATCTGTATGTGCAATTAAATACTGTCTGTTACTGTGGCACAAACCTCAAACAAACAATATACAAGTGTTCTGGGAGGTGGGGGGAGGCCTAAGTTTTAACTCTTTGGGGTTTGGGGAGACAAGATGGGGGAAGTGAGAGAAAGGGGAAATCAATTTTGCTTTTCTTAATTCTGTCCATATAAATATATTCATAAAGACCAGAAATGAAAAGGGAGCTTGGGATGGTAAGGAGATCGAATAGGGGAGTGTGGGACCCTCCCAAATCTACCTGACCAAAAAAATATGAAAAAAAATTAATTTCATGGTGGGAGAAGAGATAAAAAATGGCAGAAGAGGATGGGAAGGAGAGGGAAGCAAGGAGGGGCCAACTGGGGAAAAAGAGGGGACCCATGGCAGGGGAGCGAGAAGGAGTCCAGTGCCAGTGTGTCTGTTCCATCTTCATCCCCACTGTCTTAGGCTCCAGTTCAGTGTCTGTCACCTTCCTTTCTGCCTCTGTCCGTGGTCTGTAAGGATCCCTCGGCCCCCTCCCCCATGCCCCCACTGTGCTGGTGCCTTCCCCTCCTCTGTTTATTGGGAGCTGGCTCGCTCCAGGATCCTCAGGTCATAGTTCTTTTTGGCCACTCGAAGTTTGAAGCGACTCACAGAGTTGTTGAGGCGAAGGGAGGCATTCTGGGCAGCCAGGGGGCTGGGAAACACAGCCACGATGGTGTACAAGGCAGCGAGGTCTGCATGGCGGCCGTTCTCAGCAGTCCCACCGTTGTCCCCCCCACCCCCGCCAGGCAGCCCCTGAGCATCCTTGAGCCACTGGATCTTGGCGCCAGACATGGCAAGCTGAGTGAAGAGTTTGTCCGCTTCGGTCCGAGTGATGCCCTCAGGGAGATCTGTCACCTCCAGCACCCGGCCCAAGACTAAAAGGGGAGGAGAAATGACATGGTTATGAGAGGACTAGTGAGCTCCCTGCAGAGAATTCTGTAGCCGAATCAAGTCTATTGACAGTGTCCTCAAGTGCCTGGCCTCACCCACCTTCCCCAAACCAGTGTAACACCCCACCATCTAGGCATCTAGGAGAAACAAAGAAAACTTTTCTTCTCTTAGACCAAGAAGAAACTGGGGGTCAGAATCCCAGATTTCTTCAGATCTGGAGACCTACACCTCATTTCTTGTGCCAAGTCAGTAGCCCAATCTGAAATATATCCCAGTCATCCCCTTCCCAGAGATCCCTCTTCCTTATCATCTAGGGAAGTCCATTTCCCTGCCTTTCCTTGTTTAGCAAACCCCTCCAAATAGGGGTAACCTGAGAGATCTTGTATGCCTAGTGGGGAAGGCCTGCAGGGGGTTACACTCCCACATTCTCTTGTCGAGCTTCTGCTGAAGGACTAGGAGAACTACCAAGGCAGACATCCTAGATTGGGGTCAGGACCACTCCCACAAGACTCTCCTGTTAATAGGCTCAGCACCCCCAGCCATTGTATTATACTCAGTTTTTACCATCACCTTTTCCAAGACCTGAAATGGCCTGATAAGTACTGAGACACTTTAGTTCTCCAGTTTCTCCTTGCTCTTGAGTACAAAAGGGTCCTATTTCTACTCCACATCCTAAACTGGCTTTTCTCACTCATCCTAGGCTAGTAATGCAGGCTGGAGGGATGAGCACCTTCACTTGGGGATTCAGCATTTTGTCACTCACCGACATCTGTTGTCCCCAGGTCAGTGGAGGCAGATTTGAGTGCTTGTCTTTTGCTCCGGTTTCCATGCTTCAATCCACTCTGTCCCTTCAACATTTCAAAGATAACTCTTACCCCAGGTAAACAACATTGACTGCCTTGCATCCTAATGTCTGTCTAAAAGATTAAGGAGCAGCACCTGACCCTGAGGATCTTGCCCAACCAGGCAGGCAGACTGGCCAGAGTGGCCACTGAGAAACAGAGTCCTTCCCCCTTGGCACTGGGGTCAGGTGGGAAGAATGAGTATGGGAGAGGGGTAAGTTCCCTCCCACTTTATTCATTCTCAATGTGCTATCTATCGCCTGGGTCCATGCCACTGGTTGAGGTAGACGGCTCAGAGATAGGGGCCTGGATGAGAAGAGGGATTTGATGGTGGACACCCTTACCTGGTGTACCGTGTAAGTTGACTGGCCATGGAGCAAGGGAGGGCAGATAGACAGATTGTACTGCAATGGCTGGCCCAAGAGGGAGTAGCGCCCATCACCTAGGGAGAAAGGACAGATGGTTTTCTGGGAATTAGAACTTCATGATATAACTTTCATGAGACTTCAGGGGGTTTTGGAGATAGATGACAACAATGCATACTTTTCCTACTTTTTCTATGATAGGAGTGCCCAGGTGACTGACTAAAGAGTTGTCTCTCTTCCTAAACCCCACGGCTGTCAGCTGTATCTCAGGCAAATGAGGCTTTTAAGTTCCCTCACCCTTGAAGAAGGGCTCTGTCCACTGCAGACAAAAGACCCTGGGGAAAACCTACAGACCCTTATGAATGTCTTTCCTTCTTTCCTTCCTTTCTTCCTCCCTCCTCCCTCCCCCTTTTTAAAAAAAGTAATCTCTATGCCCAACGTGAAGCTTGAGCTCACAACTCTGAGATCAAGAGTCATATGCTCTATCGCCTGAGCCAGCCCAGTGCCCCGAATTTCTTATATAGATCCTCCTACCCCAAATCCAGGGCTCAAGTGTCTGACTTCTGTTGAGTGGCAATATAGTGAGTGGATAAGAACACAGGCTTGGAGCCAAACCGCCTAGGTTCAAATCCTGGCTCTGTGACTGGAAATGAGAGCTTGGGTACCTTTTCTATTCATCAGTGTTGAAGGTTGAATGAATACAAGACACGCAAAGCACTTACAGTCATGCTTTGTACACAGTAAGCACCATAAGTGTTACTTTATTGTTGATAAATGCTAGATTTCAGAGCACTCTGAAGTTTTTAAACCATATTCTCATCTGGTTTTCACTACTGCTGCAACAGCCAAGACAGAAACAGATAAAATTATTTCCATCTTATTTGGATCAATCCCATTTTATAGATTAGGAAACTGAGGTCTGCTTCCAAGCTTAAGTACCACACTATCACCTGGGTCTTCCCACTTGGGAATGGGCTGTGAAGGGCAGCAGCCAGCCCTATTCTAACCCCTTACCCTGTGCTGGACCCCCAGGCCGGGGGAACTGTGTGAGGACAGGAAGGGGACTGAGTCCTGTGCAGACATTGCTGAGACTGGTGACAGGAGAGGGTGCTGGAGACTGGGTAGGAGATGTGACAGGGCTGCTGCTCATTTGAGTGCTGGCCTGTGGAAGAGAGAGGCACACATATCATACATATAGCAAATATGACCCTCTGGATATTCCTATAGCTTGGCTTAAAATTCATCTCACTCAGAAAACTTCTCTTGCAGAGCTTTGTCAAAGTCAGATTGCTCCTTCCAACAGCCCCCATCGTCCCTAATTAATGTGTATTAATAATTAATGTATTTTGTTAAAATTTTTTTTATTTATTTGAGAGAGAGAGGGAGAGTGAGTGTGGAGTAGGGAGGAGCAGAGGGAGGAGGAGAGGGAGAGAAGTACAGAATCTCAAGTAGACTCTGCTGAACTCAGAGCCCCACGATCCTGAGATCATGACCTGAGCCAAAATCAAGAGTCGGATACTTAATGGACTGAGTCACGCCGGTGCCCCGATCTGTATTATTTTAATATCCATTTTTTGACACAGTGTTTTATTTTATTTTATTTTTTTTATTTTTATTTTTTTTTTTTAAAGATTTTATTTATTTATTTGACAGAGAGAAATCACAAGTAGATGGAGAGCAGGCAGAGAGAGAGAGGGAAGCAGGCTCTCCGCTGAGCAGAGAGCCCGATGCGGGACTCGATCCCAGGACTCTGAGATCATGACCTGAGCCGAAGGCAGCGGCTTAACCCACTGAGCCACCCAGGCGCCCTGACACAGTGTTTTAAGTATGTGTCCCTTAGAGCTTAGGTTCCTTGCAAGCAGATGCTCTCTTCTATTTCTAATGATTCCCCCCGAAGAGTACCCAGGGAAATGCAAGTAGAAGAGGCTGCTCACTCAATGGCAAAGATTATTCTCCGAGAAGAATCTGGTCTCCTCCTTGCCAAGACAATGCTGGGCTGCAGGACTCACCTGGGGGTTACTCTCAGGATTGTATAGGTCTGCGGGTTTCTGCCCACGCTGGTCCATGCTGTAATATTTACAGTGACTCCACTGGACCATGGATGGGTTCTGGGGAGGCTGGGGTCCATTAGGGACATTCAGCTGCATGACCACCACGCCTGGTCCAGAAGGTGACACTCCTGAGTCGCAGGAAGAAAGGAATTAGTTGTCAATTCAAACTGTATTTTGACCTTCCGACTAACCCTGAGTGTGAAAGCCAGTAAGCAATCTACCCACTCACCTCAGGGTCACTTAAACTGTGTCTTGTCAGGAATCTGAGATAGTTGCTGATTTAGTGTCTGACTCCCCTCTCCCCAAACCAGTGAAAAGTGGAAGTGGAAGAGACATGGGTCCCATGGCCTTCACCTGGTGAGGGGCACTTTGGTATGCTTGGCAGAAAACTACTTCATTCTGTCAAAGTTGGGTATTACCAAATGCCCAGGTCAGATTGCTTAAATGTCTGGGCAAGGTATAGATCCAGCCTGGGGCTTGGGCCAGGGCTGCAGGCATGTGTAGGCTTTTCTGGTAATGGCTGCAGATAGGTCAATGATCTCTGGTTGCTCTGGAGAAGATGAGCGCACACCGCTACCCTAAGCCAGGCCAATAACTGCTTGAAGTGGGAATGGCTGTATGTCATATTTGGGAAAGGACAAAATAATTCAAGGTGCTGAGGCATAGGGATTGTGTAGGGGAAGTAGGAGATGAGATATGTTCACTCATTTACTCAGCATTTACTGAACATTTATTATGTGCCAGTTCCTACGCTGGGTACTCGGAGTACAACAAACAAAAGTGTCCTTGCCCTTACAGGATGGACAGTCTATCAGGGAGTCACACGTTAAGCCAACAGCTAGTGTCAGAGTTTGAAGCACTTTCTAGTAAGGATCTTTATCCTGTAGGTGTTGGGAACAGAACTCCATAAAGCTAACTCAAGTGGCTGGATGGAAAACGGCTGAAGGGTGGAGGGACCAGAGGCAGGAAGACAGATTAGAAAGCCACAGAAAAAAGAAAGATGATGTTCTGAATTAGAGCTGTGACAGCAGCAACTGAGTGGCAACCTCTCTGAAGGTTTCGCTGACAGGCTCAGACGACTGGATGTGATCCTGAGGTTTTAGCACAGACAACCATGGATAGCCTTACCCTGTCACAAGCTGGGGGAAGCAAAGAGCTCAGTGTAAAAGAACATTAAGTCCTGAATCATCTTCACGGTGAAAAGCAAGGTATGGGACCAGGGAGAAGCAGTCTGAATGACAGTCCCTGCTGGAAGGGACGGATAGGAGCTCTGCTTCCCCACAGGGGACTGTCCAGCCAGAGCATCTGCTCTTGACCTCTGAGGTGAGATCTCTGATGGGGGACAGGATAAGTCCATGTGTGTGTGGCAGAAGAGAAATGGGACTGGGTGGCTAGCCTGAAAACCTGCCGCAGTGCTGCCACTGTCATGGCTCAGTGCTCTGAGGTTGCCACTGCTGCCGTTGTCACACTGCTTCCTGGGACGGAAAATGCTGCAGCCTCTGCCCTGGGCACCAGTCATGCTGAGAAGTGAGCATGATTGCTTTTCTCAGGTAGCATCGGTCAAAGGGAAGGAAAAGAAGCGGCGGGAGGCCTGAGAGAGCAGCTCTGGAGACACAGCATCTGTCGTGCCCTATTCTCTAGTCAATTTGTGGCCCCCACCCTCTGGGTTCATCTAATCAGAGAGCACAAATACTCAGAGCGACAGGCTCGCCTCTCCCCATCCTCTGCCACAGGGGACAGGGTATTCATCAGCATGGCTTGTAGAAGGGCCACCAGAAAATCGAACAGTTGTGGAGTGTCATACATTTAACAACTCCCCCCTTACTATAGTTGCTCTGGGCATTTTCTTTCCCCATCCAAAGAGCCCCACCTGCTCCAACATCCTCTACCAACAAAATTGCAATTGACCTTATTCAAACACCTCATTGCTACCTGAGGGGGCCAACGCAAAAATAATCAAATCTACAGCTTTCTAGAAGGCAGCTCATAATCTGAGCCTAGTGCCTCAGGCCAAGAAAGGGTGGGGGAAACATGTGAGTGTGTAGGGTATGGGCATAAGCAAGGCAGTGGAAGCTCTTTCTAATACCAACATGTAGCCATAAGGAGCTATTAGAGGGCTCAAGGGGAGGGGGAAAGAGAACAAAGTCTTCATATTATTTTCTCTGATCCCGACAAAACCAAAGCTAGGGTTTCAGTCCCAGCCTTGGTCCTCCTCACACTAAGCCCTCCCCCGCTGGCCTGGAGCATTGTTCTTTCACTGAGCCGGGACACATAGCATTACACCGCCCATGAGCTGATTTTTATGCTTCTCTTCCTCAAGCCAAAAGCAGGTGGCATCCGTTAACAGCTGAACTGTCGCTATGGACGTGGCAATAAAAAAAAAAAAAAAAAAAAGAAAGAAAGAAAGAAAGAAGAGAAAAACCACCTCACTACCTAGTGACAGCACTTCCATGTAATCAGGTTGGGGGAAGGAGCCTGGGTTGAAGCAGGAAGGGGGAGAAGGGGGTTGAATAAGGAAATCAATTTCAGCCTGAAAGCTCTGAAAGGAGAGGGGACGTGTGAATGGCTTTTTAAGTGGCATCATTAAACCTGGGCAGAAAGGTCGATTGGGCAGAGCAAACCGCATAAATACAAACAGATGACATTTATGTCTAGCAGAATTGGTTTTTGTTTAGTTGTTGTTTTTTTTTCCTAAATCACTGAGATAGAAGACTGATAAGGCTTCTTCCTTACCATGAGGAATCAAATCTATGGAAAGGAATGTCCAGAAAAGTAATATCCACAGGCATCTTTCCCATATTACAGGATACAATCCAATAGTATCTTAGTGTTTTTCTCCTTTTTTGGGGAAGGAAAGGAATATCTTCAGTGAGTGGGAGAGGAAAGTGTTTGTCTTGCTTTGGAATTCCCTCCGCTACAAAATGAGCAGTAAGTCTGTGAGAGGCTATCTCTGTACATATGTCACTCCGGCCAAGGCGCTGTGTCACTGTGAGCGGGGAGTCTGTGTGTATCACTGCCATTTCATGTCTGTGTGTATCACTGCCATTTCATGTCTGTGTGCCTCCTCCGCAGACAAGCTCCTCTGGAGAAACCTCAAGGGGCCATGGGCCATCATATCAGTGGGAAGAAAAGTGTTTCCTGGGGTTATAGTGCTGTCTAATATCACAGTGGAGGAATTAAGGTCTAGGCCTGGGGGTACAATGGACAACTATAAAAATGTATTAATAAGCCTGAACAGTTGTTCCAGGAACAGCCAATCTTAATCCCTGCCTTTATTTTTGGAAAAGTGACCATGTTGCTACATGGGAGAAGGGCGGGTGAATGTCCTCTGAAGGTGACATAGCAGCCCTTGTGGGCTATGCTGGCTTTCTATCTTCCCAGTAAAGGGTAAACTGGAAAGGAAGGAAGAAGCAGCACTTGTTTTTTTCTTCCAGCTCCTCTTATAATTCCAAAAGCAGAGACTGAAGACTTTTAAAATCAATGATATGGTGAATATGGTCTCTTAGGTGACATGGGTGGAACAGAGGGTCCCATCACCTAGGAAAAGAACAAGGGATCAGTCAGAGGAGCCTAAGATCCATCAATCAGGACAGTTTGGAAGAAAGGACATATAACAGAAGATTCTGAAGTAAGGGAACTAGAAGATGAAGAGGGCTTCATCCGTTTCTATTGATTTGGGAAGAGCAGAGATGACCTCCTTTCAATCCCAGCCCAGACCTCTAGTGCTGCCAACTTTCAGAAAAAGAGCTGTTCCAGTTTGCTTAACCCAGCATTAAGTCCGGAGTAAGTGGTGAAAAATTCTTCTCACTTGTTTTGTTTTGGATTTGAAGACCTTGTATTTGAAGATGAAGAGATACAACCACAGAGACCCAATACATACACTGAGATACCACTAAGGATTCACATAAAAATGCACATACAAATATACCCATATGCACATGCCCACACTTGTTTTAACAAACAAGAGAGAAAACGCCCTGGAGTAGCAACCACCACCAGAGGCTACAGGGGTTCTTGGAGCTGGTTTCTACAATTTCCATATCCCGCTGGGAATTTCAAGATCACGTGCCCTTGGTGGACACTAGGAGAAAAAGCTAGAGAGACCAGTAACGTAATAAAAGGGGAAAGGCTGTTGAATTTAAAAACCTCTCACCCTGTGAGACAGCCATGTTTGGTCTGAATGAAGGGAGAAGTCATTGCTCCTTGAAGGTAAGAACTGATCATGTCTTATGAACAAGACTAATTCTGGAATCCACTCCACAGCATTTAACTAACACCAGAGTGCAAAAACTCCTAGGTGAAAACCTTATTTCTAAAATGAGGAAAACTGTCAAAATACTTCCTTCTCACCAGAAGAGGGCACTCTGATATTCCCACAACAGGGGGAAATGGGAATGTCTGGAGACTGCATTAAGACCTCTGGGGCGCCTGGGTGGCTCAGTGAGTTAAAGCCTCTGCCTTTGGCTCAGGTCATGATCTCAGGGTCCTGGGATCAAGCCTCACTTGTGATCTCTGTCTGTCAAATAAATCTTTAAAAAAAAAAAAAGATACCACCTCTCAACCCTCTCCCCCCGCCGGGCTGGAGAACCTCTAAAGCTGCTTTAGCTGCAGTGTAATGCTATGCCAGAGTGGGGTGAAAGGGCTACAAACAAGGGTGTTGGGAGAATTCCTGGCAAAGGCGGAAAGTGAGAGGCTGCGTGGCATCAGCCTATTCACCTGACAGTGGCTGCTTCAAAGATGGTCTTTAGCTATTGACATGATAGTCATTTCTTTCCCAGTGGAGGGGAAGGAAAAGAGTACAGAGACCTGTTGAAGGTGTGATATTGAGGGTGCAGGATGGGTTATGAAGAAGCAAAAGACCCAAGTTCAAGGTCTAGGATTTTGACTTCAGGCAAGTCATTTATCCTCTTCAAGTCTTAAATCTCGTCTTCACAGAGTTGTGGTGAGAATTAAAGTGACACAATGTATGTGAGCATGTATGAAAAATTGCCAAACAAATCTAAGATATGACTTAAAATGCATTTTATCAGCCTCCCTCACACTCCCAACAGAAAAGTAAAGCTGTCTATAGGAAGAATGAGTGCAACAGACAAAAGTAAATACTTCATGTCTCAAAGGCATGAGAGCAGTGAGTGTAATGCTGGATTCTAGGAGGAAAAAAAAATTAAGAAAGAAAGAAAACAAGGAACCCAATCAAGGATGTGGCTTCCCGGGAATGGAGACAGGGCAACCAGCCTTACCTCTCAAGAGGTCAACTTTAGCACCCATGGAAAACACCAGTAAGGACCCTGGTCTTTCCTCATGGTGACGCTACACTGGGAACAGAGGCAATCCCTGAACTGTCTTGTCGTTCCTGGCTCTAGAGCACAATCCCTTTAGCACTGTTTGCTCTGGCTGGTACCCAAGACCTCCAGTTCTTTACCCTCTTACCTGAGTACTGCTGTGGCATCTGTGGTGGACTGCAGGGAGAGGGAGACTGAGGCATCTGGTACTGCTCAGTGCCGGGAGGTTGCAGAAAACCCACAGAAGGGCTGAGGGGTGGAAAAGAGAGTAGGGTTAAAGTGGGAGAGGGAGGAGCACAGCTCCTGGCAAACAGCTGCTGCTTTCCGGGCCTCCCCTGTGGGAAGCACAGGCAGCAGCCAGTCATTCCCAGACCAATTTGCCAGGCAATTTCTAAAATCACTCATCAGTTCAAAGTTAATTATATATATTTGTACTTGATCATCTTTCAATTAGGAAGCTGCTAATCAGTGCTACAGATGGAATGTTAGTGACACATGCTCTTCCCAACAGTGTGGAAACACCAGACACATACACGTGCACACACACACACACACACACACACATTCTGAAAAACACAAAGTGCCAGAAACAGACATACAGTGCCAGAGCGAGATGGGTGAAAAAGAACTAAGAAGGTGTCTGACTGAGGTTATTTACACAATGGCAAACAGAGTTACCTAAAGACAAATGGGGAATTCCCCCCAGTACTCATGATAACATGGAAACATACACACAAAAAGAGAAGTGAACATACACACTGTGAGAAACACAGACATACATATAGGTAGGCCCAGACTTGACTTCTAGTTCTAACTAGCTCTATTTCTAACTAGCTCTTCTTCTAACCAGCTCTACTTCTAACCAGCTCTACTTCTAACTAGCTGGTTGACTTTGAGTAAGTTTCTTACCTAGCTGGAATATTCTCATTTATAAAAGAAGGGAGAAAAATTTAAAAAGGGGGAGTGGAAATAAAATAAAAAGAGTAAAAAATAAAATATTTTATTTAGTTTATATAATAAATATATATAATAAAAATAATATAATTATTTTATTCTAATATTAGAATAAAACATAAAAAGAAATAAAAATATTTCTATCTATTTATTTATTTGAGAGAGAGAAAGAGAGATCACAAGTAGGCAGAGAGGCAGGCAGGTGGGGGGGAAGCAGGAGCCCAATGTGGGGCTCAATCGCAGGACTCTGAGACCATGATCTGAGCTGAAGGCAGAGGCTCAACCCACTGAGCCACCCAGGGGCCCCTGGACTAAATATTTCTAAGGTGGCTTTGACCTCTAAAATTCTATCAGCTATAACCTATACTATGATACACACATACACACACACACATAAGCAGACACACAGAAAAAGACTGAGATTCATCCATGGATATAAACAGAGGTACACAGAAAAATTTACATATATATACTCCAAATTGCCTCTTTTAATGATGAGCAGTCTCTATACCATAGTTCTAAATCCCACTGATTTGAAAAACTGGTAAGAAAAACAAAAAAACTGGGGACATCATAAAGCCTTTGTCTCTGAAGCAGGAATTTTTTTTTCTGCTGATCAGGTCTTATTCAAATGTCAAAACAGTAAAGAGAAAAGAAGAATGAACTCCCTCATAGTCTACCTGCTTTAGGGCACCACTGGAATCTTAACCCCTGCCCTTCTTTTCTTAGGTTACTGGAAAGTTGCGGAAGGTCTATGGGAGATGTGCCCCAACTCTCTGGGAGTCCTCACCTTGTACCATTCTGCTGAGCGGGTGGGATCACGCTGTAGTACACTGGTACGCCCCCTGCTGGGAGGCCCCCTTGCACAGACTGGCTCGCAGGGACCAGCATGGGTTGCTGGAAAGGCGGCTGGACCACATTTTGCGAGTCATTACCCACTGGGACCTGGGTAGAGATAAGAAGAGAATGACCACTTGTACTCCTAATGAGCTCATCCAGAGAATGGCCAAGTAAGTCATCACCAGACCAGGACACTGACTTCCTTCCCTACCTTTACAGACTCTTCCTACTCTCTTCATCTGCCTAAAGGAAATGTGTACAGAGCTTTCTGCACTTCCTTCTTTTCCAAACACCTCCCTTGGGCATCTGACGTAGAGAAAGGAGCCTGACTTCCTTTAGATCCTAGTTTTCTGGGCTATATACTCATTTGCACGGCTGTATAATAAAGACCAAACAATTTAAATAAAGACCACCTTCTCAGACTCTTTGGGCTCTCAGAGGAAAAACACCTACAAAATCTAGGGGGAACGTGAACAGTATTTTAGTGTCGGAGTTGTCACACTGGATGACATGGGAGACTGTTCTCCTTTTCCTCATCCCAAGGACTGGGTGATCTTTCCCAGTGCTGAATGCACCCACTTGGTAAGAAGGCAGTGGAGTGTACTGAACCACCAGGCCTTGCATCTGGCCCCCCATGCTGCTCCTCTGGTTGCTGAGCAGGCCCTGGTTCTGTGGCTGCTGGACCCCAATCATGCCTTGGTAAGCCGCCTGCTGCTGGTTAGGCATCATGGGCTGTAAACCTAGGGACAGGCAAGGCAGAGAAGACATTAGCATGTCTCAACAATGTTTAGGAGGTCACACTTGCTCAGTGATTTTCTTTCTCCTGTCTATTTCACCTTTTCTTTTTCTGGAGATCCTAGGTCCCTCTTGGGACTAATCATTCCTGTGCCTTTTTAAAAACAAAAACAAAAACAAAACCAAGGAAGGTACTTCTTGTCTTTGTCCCAGTCTCTGCCCTTCCCCTATTTACTGCTCCCCTACCCCAGCAGTTCCTCTTACCAGGCTGCTGGGATGGCTGAGGCAGCTGCTGACCACGTTGGGGGCTGTAGGCCACCGGGTGAGACAGAGGTCGGTATTGCTGGTTGGAATTAGGATACTGTCCAGGGGGATAGTAAGAAACCTGGATCTATGGTGAGAGGAAACAGATATGTGAGATGCTTCCTTAAATTCAACCCCAACATCGCCAACTATGCATCAGGGTCTGGGCGCCTAGGTGGCTTAGTCAGTTAAACACCTGACTCTTGATTTCAGCCAAGTTATAATCTCAGGGTCGTGAGATCAAGCCTGAGTTGGGCTCTGCACTCAGCACAGCACCTGCTTGAGATTCTTTCTCTCCCTCTGTCCCACCCAGCCCCCAAATAAAAAAAATCTTTAAACCAATAAATCAATAAATGCTTCAGCGTCAATGGCGAGAAATCTGTAAATAGAGATTTTTTGGACCTGCAATTGCAACATTAATAAACAAGTTTCAAACAGAACAGGAATGACTTATGTTATACAGAAGGATGACCTTCTGCCTAGAAAGACAACACTCAAGTGCAAGGTGGGGAAATTGAAGTGGGGACAGGTATCCCCTCTGATCTTCGTAAACTAGATGAGGAAAGAAAGATTATTAATAGTGGACAAACTGACTTAGTGGTTTAAGGTGGGAGCCCGTGCTGCTCACCTGTTGAGGGGGCTGCATGTAGCCCTGGGGCGGCAGAACTTGCTGAGTAGGTGGCGCATGACTAGAAGGGGAATAGCTAGACGTGGGGAGGGGCTGTCCCGTAGAAGCCATAATGAAGCCAGTCTGCTGGGGGTGCTGGGAGATAAGTGGGGGCTGGAACAGAGCTGAGGATGGGTCAGCTGCTTCAGTAGAACCTTGGCGGCTAAGGCTCATTTGTCCAAAGGGGTTGCTGAGGTCCTCTGCCTGTTGAGACAGCAAGGGAGACTTGAGGACTCAAGTCATATTAAGCCCCCTGTGTTTGGCTTCAACACAAAGACAGACAGACAGACAGAGCAACCCTCTCTATAGCCTTCTTTATTTACACCAATTTGGGATACTCCTGTCTCCATTCCCTGGGAGGCAGTTTTTAGCCCTAAGCCTCTGTCATGTGGTGTTTTTAAACTGCTGTGAGCGTGGGTGCCTGACTGGCTCAGTCTCTTGATCTAAGAGTTGTGAGTTCAAGCCCCACACTGGGTGTAGAGATATTTAAAAATAAACTCTTAAAAAAAAAAACTGCTATTAGGGGTGCCTGGGTGGCTCAGTGGGTTAAAGTTTCTGCCTTTGGGTCAGGTCATGATCTCAGGGTCCTGGGATAGAGCCCCGCATCAGGCTCTCTCTGCTCAGCAGGAAGCCTGCTTCCCCTTCTCTCTCTGCCTGCCTGCCTACTTGTGATCTCCCTCTCTGTCAAATAAATAAATAAAATCTTAAAAAAAAAAAAACAAAAACCAACCCTACTATTAACTGAACGGGTGTCTGAGGCCCAACTCCAGAATAAGACTCCTTACCACATGTGAGATGACAATGGCCACTCTCACTATGACTTTAATCAGAATTAGTCCTGGAGAGATGGGAGCAAAAACACAACTTTCTATTTATATAGAAAAGATAGGACAAACTAATTAGGGTTAAAAAAAAGATTGTTGGGGTGCCTGGGTGGCTCAGTGGGTTAAAGCCTCTGCCTTGGGCTCAGGTCATGATCCCAGGGTCCTGGGATCGAGCCCCGCATCGGGCTCTCTGCTCAGCGGGGAGCCTGCTTTCTCCTGCCTCTCTGTCTACTTGTGATCTCTGTCTGTCAAATAAATAAATAAAATCTTAAAAAAAAAAAAAAAAGATTGTTAAGTCCTCCATTTCCTGTGCCTCCCTCATGTTTCTAACCATACAAAAGGCTTTATGTTGCCATAGATCCTGTTTTTATAATGAAGGACCTAAATAACACTTTGAGTGGACTAGGGATGGCTAGGTTCATGTGGCTACTCAGCTTTGCCTATCCAGTCAAAGGACTAGTGGGCTCCCCCTCCTGCCGTTTATCTCCTTCCTCCCTCCTCTCGAGGTCATTTCCACCTCTGTTCTCTGACACTTGCCTAGAGTTCTCCTGCCCTTCAGGAACGACTTCCAATTCTCACCTCTGAAAGGAGGCCAGGCTGAGTGGCTGAGCTGGAGGGCAAGGAGACTGACAGGCTAGTCTGTAATTGCCTCCTCTCTCAGCCTTCTTTTCTAAGCAGCAAGAGGGAAGGACGGTGTTCCACCTCTCACTTATATGATGACAGGTCAGAATTTGTTAACTTCCCTGTTCCTTCTGCTTCCTGGACAGTAATTCACACACACACAGGCACGCACGCAGAGGCACATGCACACACACGCACGCAAGCGTAAGAACAGGACTTCTTTTGAAAAACAAACTAGTAGAAATAAATGACAATGCTTTCCTATGGTTTCACTTAATTTTTAGGAATCTGATCTTCAAGTTAGCTGTTTCACTACGTTAGTGGGCAGGGATAGGTAAGAGGACTGGACTGCAGCTTTTTTTGAGGACCATATTCCCGAACTTTTCAGAATGGAGATGAGAGATGGAAGGAAAGAGGGGATTCTAGTAAAAAGTCAGACCATGTGATTCACACACACACACACACACACACACATACAACCAGGGTTCTCATAATCATGATAGAAGTTAACAACTATGAAGTAAATTAGGCCTTCACAGGATTTGTAGTGAGGGTACAAACAATTAAAACAGCATGTGCTATGCACTCTAAGTGGCTATTTTTTAATATAAAATAACACAGTAAGGTAGAGGAACATTTTAGGTTTTTAACCAGTGATGCCAGAGAAATCTGCAATTGTGCTTTTATCTTCAAAAGAAATTACAGAAAACCAGCCTATACAAGATAAACTGGGTTCTGCGAGTTCATACATGTCCAGAGAGGGGGTGAGATGAGGATGCATACAGGAGAGTGATGAGAAGCCCAGGTTAGAGCAATATCCCATTCTGTCCCCCGCCTGAAACTCAGTGCTCCTATCTGTCTTACACTTAGGCATCTTCTGATGCCTAAAGTGCTGTGATGAGGCCACGACAATAAAATATAGCTCAGCCTATGCTAGTCCTTTGCTTAAGAAGAAACGCCTTTTAACATGGCCCTCCAGAAAACGCAATTACTTTGTCCCAGATGGACCCCACAGACGTACCACAGATACAGGCCACACATGGACATGACATAGAGGGGAACAGAGTTTATACCATGTTGTACTGCTGGGGCGGAGAGACTGGCAGAAGGACTTGGGGACAGGAGCCTGGAGAGAACTGAACAGGCTGCGGAGAGGGCTGCAGAGCCGGGACTGGCTGTGGACCAGCAGAGAGGCATGTGGTACAGGAAAGAGAAAAGGGAGGTACAGGGAGAGGTAGGGGGAGGGGAGCAGAGGCAGGGAGGGAAAGGGGAGGAACAACAAGGTTAATCATAAAAAAAAATGTCACGTGAATAGCGAGGCCGCTGAGCAGACTGGAGAGCAAGCCCAGGATAGCTGACAGCTTTGGCATCTCTGGCAAACAAGCAATCTCTCCTTCTGGAGACACCCGTGGCAGGGCATGCTGCACCCCGTTAGCTGCTCAGAACTCTGCAGCTGTTGTGAGCAATCTTTTGTGCTTTTCCCAAAGCACTTTTTCTGAACACACAATTCCTGGGAAGCATGATCCTAACCCTCCTTGAATGCCCACTTGAGAAGGGATTCCTGCTTCTGTAGGAGAGGTTATCCAAGGTCTGGTTCAGCTTTCCCAGCCAAGCCCCTGATTTCACACCACAGCACTCCAAGAGGAAGTGCTCATTCACAAGGGATCGTGTCCCTCCCAAGGGCAGGGAAGGAAAAAACAGCCAGTTCATTCCTGGTTCCAGCTACTTCCTCCTGCTCTGCCATTGTTCTGTGCTCCTCTAGGCTGTGAGGGCAGTATGAAAAATGCCCGGGTAAGAAAACAGGGAGGGATTTGGAATAAAATATAAATAGCTTTACTGTAGATTTTGTTCCTTCAGTCCCTTCACTAGCCTCAAGCAGGAAGATTTGTTTATGAGGAACATGATGTGTTCTAAACCAACTAATGGGAAGTTCTTTTTTCTTTCTCTTCTTCCCCTCCAGCCATTTCAATCACCTCTCCTGGAGAATCAGTTCTCCAGCCTTAGCCCTTGGTGGAAGATGGGGTGGGAGAAAGGAGAGAGGCTAGGAAGGGGTGGGGGAAGTAACCTTTATATACAGTCTCATTTACATACGTAGTATCATTACAGACTCATAATAATCCATAGGCAGATGTGATAACTTGTATCTGCAGTTAAGATAGTAAGGCTCGGAGGAATTTAATCACACATCCAGGATCACACAGCTAATGCAGCAGAGGTGGATGGGAACCTAGTCTGGCCTGACATGTATTCTTTCCAGTCCACTCTAACAGTAGGGAGCAGGTGAAGGAAGAAGTTAAATATTATTATACAAACATTTTTTTGTTTGTATGATTCTCTACCCTCCTTTCAAATTTAGAAGTATGGGGGCCCAAGGTATCAATATCATCTCCTGACATATACCTCAGGGGAGACTATTTCACAAAGGGGACTAATAGTTCTGGAGGCAGAATCCAGGAATTAGAAGACCTCCAAAATAGAGAATGCTCCTGTTACCTGGATTAATAAAATCTAAATCATCTTGGTTAGGAAAAAGCTACTGAGAATCCACTGTGTGACCTGGGGGAGATGCTGCAGGCCCTGTGATGGACTCCCAGCTTTCCCAGCATCCCTCATGCCTGTAAGCCAGAGCCATTTCAAATATAACAGGCTGCTCAGCATGAGCTACTTTTGCTGGTGGCTTTTAAGCCCATTTTCTATTACCCTAATCCTCTTCTTTCTCTCAGGAGAGGATCTATTGTGCTTCAGGCCTCATATCCTCTGGGGGCAGAGAGGTAGCCGTAGGTATAGCTGCCTGTTTCTTCACATTTGTGAGTTCTGAGTTTAAAAAAAAGAAAAAAGGAAGAAATGATGCTCTTCTCTTAGGCCTCTTCTGACTGAGAAAGGGTAGTGGTAAAGGTATGGGTCTCGGTGCTATTTTGAAGTTTTTCCACCACTATCCTCAGCTACAGAGCTACAGATTCTCAGAGAATCTCAAACTCCAGGTCTAGGGAACTTCCAAAAAACCATGGGGGAGCCAAAGATTGGCCCTGAGGGCTAAGACTGCCACCTGCTGGTGAATTCTGGGTTAGATCACTGGCTCCTGGCTGCCTGACTAGACTCCCAGAGGACTCTTCCTCAAGAGGTCCCGCGCCACCTTAGGTGAAGAAGGCAAAAGGTAGCCACTGGTCCTTTAATACTCGGCCTCACTGCTTGGTTTCATGTGTTCTACTGACACATGACAGGGAGGTCTGTTCTGACAGCAGAAGCCTGCCAAGAATGGAAAGTTTAGCATAGTTCAGCCAGCACTGTGCAAAGGCCTGGTGCAAATGCCTCTTGCTACAAATTTCTGAGGGAACAGAATCTCTGTAACAAATAATGCTCCCCTGTCTCCAACCTTCAGGTCCTTACTAGTACTGGACATCCTGCAGGAGACCAGTCAATACCCATGACTGACCCATTGGCCCTCATGATCCAAAAGCAGGGCCAGAATAAGTTAAAGTTTGGGATTTAGGGCCAGTCACCTAGACACTCTAAAGTTCTTTCAGCCCCAAATGGTTATTCTCTAGTCTCTTTAATCTCCCTCTTTTGTTGTCTGTTTCTACATATGGGTGGAAGGAGGCGGCAGATGAAGACCAAAAGAAGGAGAAAAGGGAGCAAGGCTGTATTAAACTACTTTCTGCTTTCAGAAAATGCAAATATTGTGACCTTAGACAAGAGACACACACACACAGAAATGCAGTAGGAGATAGCCAGAGAGAGGTGCACCCACTTCCAGGTCTGAATGAAGACCTGTCAGGGAAAGCACACACACAGCACACTTCAGTATGGAGGAAGGTAAGCTGGTAAGAATGGGACTTAATGAGGTAGATGGTGGTAGAGCAAGAATGGAAGTCAGGACTACAGAGAAAATGATTTAGGGACCAAGAGAAAGGCCTGGGATGATCTGCATGTGGGTTACATTAAGATACAAAGCAGGGTTCCCAGATCATCACAATATCAGAATGCGGTACTACTGGGCCATCCTGGGCTCCTTCCAGTCTATTTTCCAGTTTTTGGGGAATGAGTGTCTGTGATTTGCTTGCTTTACCTATGGAAGAGACAGATCTGAGGCCAAGCGGGACTAAGTGAGCACGGAGGTGAGGGAGCCTGGGAGCTGAAATGAGAAACACTGTGGCAGCGGAGTGCAGACATGGGCTTCCCGCTAGTAGACAGTGCCACCAGAGACACGCCAGGACACAGGATGGGCTCCACTCCCGGGAAGCTCTACTCACAGGGAGAAGAGTGAAAGTGAAGCCCTTAGTGCAGCTCTCCTCAGAGTATTAAGGAGACTTAAACCAGAACATGAACGTTCCAGTCTAGAATAGGGACTGATTCTGATGCCGATGACTTGCATGATCTCCACGGAAACAAAACTTCACTCAAATCCTACTGGGAATCAACCTCTATCAGTCCAGCAACAGAAGGAGAAAGAGCTCTTTCATGACAGGGGAAACAAAGACAATTTGGGGGAGTTCTGAGCCTCACAGCATATGTATGGCAGGAGTCCTGAGTATATTTCCTTTCTTCAAACCCCGACTCATAAATACGTGTTTAGGGCTCAACAGTCCCATGAACACATTCAGTCAGTTATGGTGGGAGCTGTGATCCCTTCAAGCTCCATCTGTGGACACAGTGAACAAAATCACCTTGCTAATTACACAGGACACAGAGGGAGATGCGGAACAGCAGAAATGTGGAATGGGGTAAAAGATCCCACTGGTAGTTCTCAGCAAGAGGAAGAAACAGGAAGCAAAAAGCTCCCAGACTGACTCTAAGAGCACTTGGGCCAAAGCCCTGCCCTCACTCCTCTCTCCCGACAACTAACAAACAAGACACAGTGGAGGGAGTGGCAGGTGTCCAACAGATCTTTCCTGCCACCCACAGCACAAAACACACAACTGTACTTCTAGGATCAGAGGGGAGGAGGCTCTGGCACTGCTTGGTGACTCACCTGTGAGATCATGTGATTATTCAAGGGTGGTTGTTGCTGAGGCGTGGGTGGGAGAGCAGGAAGCTGCGGCTGTGGCGGCTGCTGTGGCTGCTGCTGGGCAGTACAAGGGAGAAGGCCCCGGACAGACTGGGATGAGGTGACTGGGCTGCACACTTCTGGGGCACCTAGTGCCATACCTAAGGCAAAGAGGAGACCCACCAAGAGTTGTAAGCACCAGCCGTGATCATGCCATCCTTGGAGATGCAGGGTTCTACTCCTTCCCTGCTGCTTCTCCTCACTTCCCTTTTGTCCATTCCCCCACTGTCTTGGGAAGATCCGCTCATGAGCACTGATGCATTTCAGCTGCCCTGCTGATGGCAGTCCTCATCTTAGCAGGTTTCTCCTCCCCAGGGACAGTAAATACCTTGCCCATCGATGTTGGATTTCAGAACTGAACGAAATGTGAGGCTGCCAAGGCACCTCCCCTGAGGGGGCTAGAATCTGTTCATCATGACTAGACAGTTGAAAACATGAATGTTTGCTTCCTGGGAAGGTGCAGATTCCTGATCCCTTGATAGACTTATCTTCTCTCTGATTTCTTTTCAACTTGTTGCATTTCATAAAAGTTGCTGAGAAGGCAACCTTGCCTCTCCAAGCACTCGCCTGTGTACACACACAAGCACAACTGTCACCCAACTATTCTCCCCATTTTCAGCCTCTCCAAGCCACGCATTCACATAAAATACTTTTACTGACTATCTGCTATGTGTTGGGCATTGTACAATGAACTGAGAGCACAAAGGTGAAGAGAACACAGTTCTTGCCCTTAAGCAGCACAGGATCTTCTGACAGGAGCTGGACACACACACAATGATTACAATCTGATAAGGATAAGGGATGCATCCGTGATATGAACAAAGTTGTATGGCCGCAAGGTTGAAGAAGCAGTAATTCACTTAAGGAGGAAGTGGAAAGAGAAATGGATTTTGTTTTTATTTATTCATTTTTTTTTTTAAAGATTTTATTTATTTGACAGGCAGAGATCACAAGTAGGCGGAGAGGCAGGCAGAGAGAGAGGAGGAAGCAGGCTCCCTGCTGAGCAGAGAGCCCCATGCAGGGCTCGACCCCAGGACCCTGGGATTATGACTTGAGCCAAGGCAGAGGCTTTAACCCACTGAGCCACCCAGGCGCCCCGAGAAATGGAGGAGAAGGCTTCTCAGACCAAGAGGGGATGAAGCTAATACCATATCCAGCCAATGGCTAGAGGACAAGAGGAAGACGGATATCCCGAAGTAAGGCCAAAGTAGCAAACTGGGGTCAGGAAAAAATGCTGCATTAAGTCATCTGGTTTTTATTATGCAGGGGATGCAGAAACAGACATTTTTAAAAGGAGGACTGCCATGATTAGATCTATATTTTGAACTTAAAAACTGGTGCTAAAAAGGGCTGAGGATGGAGCAGGGAAACCAGCTTGGGGGCTAGTGTCATAATGAACCAAAGAAGACAAAGCCCAGATAAAGGCAGAGGCAGTGGAGTTAGAGAGGAGGTAACAGAGAAGGACAGCAGAGACCTAACAGAGGCAAAATCTTCACGACTACTGAGGTCTTCTGAGGACAAGACTATAGAACTTCTGGGATGAGAGGCAAGAATTCTTTAGAGGTGGGAGGAGGGTGAAACAGAGGCCCACTGGGTATAAAGAGCTAAACACCCCCTGCTAAGAGCACAACAGGAATAGGTGGAGAAGCTTACATAGCACGTCAGGAGAGCTGGGGGTGGCTCCAAGGCTGGCATGGAGAACACAGGCTCCTCCACAGTGGCTGGGCTCCAGAAAAGCAGCCAAAGCATGCAGTTCTGGCTTACTGGCCGCTACCAACTGATTATAAACAGCTGGACGCCAAGGGTTTCTCTGCTCTACCACCCCTCTATAAACTCAGAATGAAACACCCCTCTATAAAAACAGAATGAAAGCACATCAGTCTCATCTTAGTATGTAACTTGAACTTGGGCTGATAGGGATGCCTAACCTTGGTCGGAAAGAAGATAAAATAATTGAATCCCAATCTTTTGTTTGTTCGTTTCCAATTAGGGAAGAAAGTCTGAAAGAAAATCAGAAAGGGGACTCAAAAGAACAATGGATCCAAGAAATCAAATTTCTCCTCATCTGACTGTGTTAGTTTTCCAGGACACTATATTGGGACAGGGGTTTTAAAAGTAAACATCAGTTTACTTTAAAAGTAAACATCAGTGACGTTTTGCCGAGGAGAAGAAGAAGTGATGATCATGACACTGAAGGACAGAAGCAGTACTACCTGGCCTGGAGATCCTTCCTGCACTGCCACCTTTACTGCTCCCGATGCTGTCCCCTCGGGTGAGGATAGAGATTCCACTGAAGCTGCTGGCTTTGGTGACAGGGGGCCGCATACTCCGGACAGAGCCATCGGAGTCTGTGCTGCTCCAAGGCCGTGGCTCCAGGGATTTGAGTTCGCTGTCTGTGCTGCTTTGGCGGCTGCTTGAGGTTCGGCTCAGCCCCTCACGGTTCCCCCTGCAGAGACCACAGTGGTCAGAGCACCCCCCACCTACCACTTCGGCAGAAGAGCTAGGAGAGAGTTCATTTCTATTCTTTCAATAACAAAGAAGGGGTGAGTGCTGGGAGGAGGATGGACACTGATTTCTTGTTAGTTGGCTGGCCACCAAGACTTGCCGGGAGCAGACAGAACAAGATCCAGTACAGTAACAAAGAACACAGAGGCAAATCTGGAAGACAGTGCACTGGCAACTAATTCAATACATCAGACCAGAGGTGGACAGGAAACCATATACATGATGCTGAGATTGGCTGTAGTCTTTTTCCCTGCCCCCGCAGGGATCCCACACATGCAGGAGATAGTAGGAGCAGAGGGGTATCGCCTCCTTCTAGGAGTTGTTCTTCTTCTTTTTTTTTTTTCCTTCTAGGAATTCTTAAAACAAAAGGACTCCTAGAAGTTACTATTGCTAGAAGGCAGGGGTAGCCAAGACATGGATAAATATAAAAGGTCTTCTACATAACATGTGTCAAAGCCAATGGAGGTACCACTTTTCCAGAGGTGGGAAGAGGAGTACAACAGATTAACGGGGCCCTCTGGAAAACTCAGTCTGACAGTCTGAAATTGATCCAACCTGTTTGTGGAAATTCTGCATCGGTATCTGGGAACAACTGGTTCCAGGGTCTCTAAGGGCTAAAGTGTTCAACATGATCAAGCAAATATGCCCTTGGGACCCAGGATGGCAAGGAGCAGGGGGCTGGCTGTGCCTAGCTGCCGCCATATTAACAACCTATTGCCCTAGGCAAAGCACAAGGGACTTCTCTCTTATTTTGCTCTGGAAACATCGGGTTATCCTGATGTCATCATTACTGCCTATGATTATAAACATTTGTACTTAAGATAGATGGGGTTGACCTAAAACCCGTTAAGTCTTATTGAGCCCTTACAGCTTCTTAATCAACAAACAAGAACCAGGAATTTTCCTTTCATATCTTCCACAACCAACAACTACTGACCTAAAGAAACTAAATGACAACAATTACAAAGATTTTGATATATACACTGGGATGCAGGTGAGCAAAAATCATAATAGCTTGGGCTCCCTCCCTTTCACCACCATCCCACCTAAAGCAAAGAGAAAACCCTATCCCAATCCCTTTAGCTTCAAAGATAAAAGGCTCAGAGTTATTCTAAAAAAGAAAGGTAGTTTTCCCATGAGGGTAATATTAAAGAAATACCTTTCTTTATTGGAGGATATCTGCTCCTAAGGTTACTGTAGGGAAAAATGGGCAAAATAAAAGCTAGGGTCACTATTTTAGTTTTTAGTCAAGCCAAACATGGTGGGCCGAAAAACAAACTGGCACAGCTGGTTAGGGACATGCCAATTCTTCTTGGAATCCCAAGCAGATGTATATATAACCTCAGTGCTTCCCTCTTTATATAGGTAAGAGAACTGGAAAATATTTCTGTCTCCCTAAAACCTTATCCCTTTCTCTTGGAAATGTCAAAAGTGGAATGGGAAACAAAGAAAGAAATGAAAATCAGGGACTCTCCAGAAACAGAACCAGACCTGAAGTGAGAGCCCAGAGCTCTGACTCAATAGCCAAAGGCAAGTCTACTGAGAGAACTTGATAAAGATGTGTCTGTAGCTGGGGCAGGGGACAGAGCAGTGGCAATGAATGGAGCTGTTCATTAGGTGTTAGAACCTGAATTTTACAAGACAAGTCCTAATTGACTTTTATACCTAAATCAGACACAGCACTATCTATTAGGACAATTCTGCCATTTACTTTGTCTTTCTACTGGAGGTAAACAGTGAATGAGTCAACTTTAAACCAAACACCCTGGGAAGCTTGAGCCAAAGTGGCAGCGCTTCTGTACTCCACAAATTCCCCCAAGACAGTGAGGGCCAAATGTTGAAAATGTGGCTAGTCTGACAATCTAACCGTAGTTAGCACACTAAACCTCCAAGAGTTAGAGAATCTAAGTTGAGTCTTGGCCAGGAAAAAGATCAATTTTCTGCACTACAACTAAACCTAATCTCTAGCCATGTCTTTCCACTTTACTAAACCATATGGCAACCAGGGAAAACACCCAGACTCAGTTCTAAGCACTGGACTGGGGTATGTATGTGTGTTGGAGAGAAGGGGGTGCGGGACAGAGATATTCACACTTTAAACTCCTATAAAGTCAAAGCTGACTTAGCTCTCACAAGTAGATTTATGCTGGTGAAAAGTTCAGTTTATTGGTTCTGGGGAGTGGGTAGGCTGGCCTGTGTAAGAAGTGTCAATAAATGCCAGTAATGGCTTATTTGTCAATGGAGCAGAATCTTCCAAAGAACTGGGAAGTTGCCCTAGTAATTGCCAGTGTGGATGATGGAATGTGGTGTAACAGTATTTGTTTCAAACATTTGGGAAGAAAAGAAAAAGCAGTTAGAGAAGACCAGCTTCTCATCACTAGGATTCTGGACTAGTACCAAAACAGAAGAAGTTGCCCCCTTGAGGGTCCATGGTACTGCATTTTAGATGACCTAGATCTTGAGCCAACACTTACTATGGAAAGCAGCAGCTTAAAAGGTCTGGGTAGGAGAGGGCTGCACCTGCTCACTGGATCTTTAGAGCTGTTACCTGCACAGCTGGATGTAATCTGATGCTCCATAACACTAGTGGGCATCGCTTCTATCAGTGTACGCGAATTAGGGCTCTGAATGGAACACTACTCAGAGAGGAAGGGTGATATTTATAGAGAGCTGGTCTGGTCTGGTGTACAGTGAAAGAACACCAGAGAGTCAGTCCCAGTTTTGCCACTAACAGCCATGTCAACTTGGGCTAGCTACTTAATTTCTCTGTTTTTGTTTTCTTACATGTAAACCAGTTTACCAAATCAGGATACTGAGAGATATGAAGGATACAGAGTATACAGTATACTCTGGCAACAGGAAAGCCCTGTGCATTAGCATATGCAGAGAAGTTAGTTTAAAAATGTTTATTACAGGATTCTAGGATGATTTATGATCTTGAAGTATACAATAGAGAACAGGGAATTTTTTTTTTAAAGGGGAACTCCACCTCAACTATCATGAAAAAGGCAGAGTCCTCACTGCCTAAGGGCTTTCAGACGGATTTCAGGGTGGGATGGTCTAGAAGAGTTCAGATATGGAAGAGGAGATAATGCCCCTTTCCAAGAATGAGAAATCTTACAACCCAAATTTCTATGTGGTTTGACTAGCTTTAGAAAGGACAAGGGGGAAGAGACAACTGAGATACTGGGAAAGAGAGCTCTTACTAATTTGAGTTAATTAGTTCCTATCAAGCTTAGGATTGAAAAACCCATAAGCCCTTCAGAAAGGATTGGACCCGAATCCTACTATTGAGTGCTCAGGTTTTCTCTTCTCCATAGTTTTTCTATTAGTAAAATGGGAAGAACGTATCTAAAATGAGTTGGTACCAGACAGGGTCCTAATGAAGTGCTTCTCTCACTGCCTTCAGTAATCCTCTGGAGGGGGACTGAGAAAATCAAATGGAAGGGAGAGTCTCATGACGGCTTTGTGGAACATGGAGACTATTAGGCCTGAAGAAGTTAATACAGCAGCTTTCAACAATGTTAACAGCAAATCATGAACAGCCATAAAAAAGATGTGCTATATGTCCATGCTAAGGCAGAAAAGTCTTTTTCTGAGGCCACCTTACAGATTACATTGTCCCAAAGAGAAAACTACATAGACAGAGATGTCTGTGTTTTTATATGTGTGTGTGCACGTCCTATTCTTTCTTAAAGCTATAAAACATTCCCTATGCTGGGTCAGGGATAAGCTTTTCACATCTTTCATAGATTCAGAAAAGGTAGCCAGAAGACACCCATTCTTTTACCTTAATATAAATGTATGTTAAAATCTTCCCCAAATGCCCAATTCCAGCAAACTTTTGGAAAGGAGCAGTACCTATCCCAGACACACCTATCTGGTCCCCTTCACCACCTATCCACGACTTAAAATGAAATCAGCAACAATAAAAATAAAGTCATTGAGCAGGAGCCATTTCTTTTTTAATGGGGAAAAATATCCAACGTTGCAAAAACCACAAATTGAATTATTCCACAAGCAGCCATGCATGGAGCAAACTCACTCCGCTGAAAAGATTACAGCAAAACAAAAAAAAAAAAAACCAAAACGAAACAAAACAAAAACAAGGAGAGATATAGATCACACAGAGGTACCTAAAAATCTGCCTTCTCTTGTGAGAGCTAGAAGAAAAGGCTTCTTTGGAGAGTCTGTTGGTTAACATCAAAGAAAAGCATCATTACAGGATTATATTAACCTCACTGACAAAGCTCAATGAGAAGCAGGGAACATGCTAAGTGGTACTAACCTGATGTCATTTAGATATCCGTTCTGGCCAGTCTAGGTGAAGGGGAGAAAACGGAAAATAACTTATAAGAAAACAGCATGGCATAACCGAAAAGGGTGTCCGTGATGCTATGAATACCCGAGGTCCTCAAACCAAGCTCACCCCCCAACAGGGAGAGAGGGAGCAGGGATAGGATGACCCACACCCACACACCCAATCTGACTTCTCACCTTTAGTGGGAAAGAGCATTCAGTGTTTTTAGCCTTCCCACAGAGTGCTTAAAAAGAGACGCTGATAAACGTGGGAGTATGGAAAGGAGGAAGAGGAAAGTTTTAAGCTATTATTTCCTTTTTAGTTCTAAATTTATTCTCTCTAGAGGAAAGCTGAGCATAATAATTGGCGGAGAGTACGAACAAGGGAAAGGCAAAGGGAGACAAGAGAAAGAAATTTAGTTTTTTTGGAAGTCATCCTCCACGACTATTCTGTTTCTATCCTCCACACTGGCCAAAATGAAAGACATTCTGACCTGACCTGAGACCCAAGGAGAATAAGGAATTGGGGAAGCAGGTATTTTTCGGAGCCTAGAAAAAATGAAAGAATTAAAAGCCCGAAATATTTGGGGGATCATTTCCTGACAAAGCCACTGAGCTGAGTGAAGTGAGCACTGTGATGCACTCCCAAGCCTTAGGAAAAGGCACCAAGAGTGTCCCACTGCTGAGCAGAGTGGGCTCCACACGGAACAGAGCCTATAAGGGGCAGCTCAGGCTCCAGAGAAGGCTGCGGTGGCAGCATTTCCATCCAAACACCCTTCTTGCCACTTCCCTTTCTTGTTGGCCTGCCTCTTCCTCCCGTCCGACCCAACCTACAGCTCTACCCTTCACCAGCTCCCTCTGACTGGCCAGGCTCCTCTCCACATAGGAATCTCAGGATTTTGGTGGGCTTTGGCCACATTTCCTTGTCTAGACCTTCTGAGATTCCTGAAGCCTCTAACACAGCAAGAGTTAGGAAGTGCTGAAATGAAAAGTGGTAAATCCACAAGAATTTAACAAAGAATAAATATATTAGTAGAGGCTGGAGAGACGAGCAATCAGGAGAAAAAAGGAGAGAAGAGCGAATGTGATTTTATTACAGCTGCACAGCTGTACACAGGTATGTTCCAGTGTTGGTCCTCGTTAGCCACAATACCTTATTAAAAGTTACTTATGCTTTCAGTGTCCAGGGCTCTACTAATAATGGTTGGCATGGTGGGACAGTCATTTACCATGTCTCAGTGAAGCAGAGCAGCACATCACAGATGGCTATGCCAGGATGACACTGGTACTTCCTAATCTAAAGATCCCAGAGTAAAGCAAGCTATGGCGAGGTGGTTTACTTTAGGGGTCAAGGATATGGTCTCTGGAGCCAGACTGCTTTGCTTGAGTTCATATAACAACCCATTCACTAACTAGAGGTGTTATCTAAGGTGACTTAACCTTTCTATGCCTCAGTCCCTCATTTATAAAACGAGGAAAACAATGCAACCTACCTCATAGACCTAATGTGAGGATTAAATAAATTAATTTATGCAAAATACTAAGAATAGTGTCTGAAAGATAGTAAGCAGTATGTAAATCTTTGTTATTATCCACCAACCTGCTCATCTACAGCTCAAGGTCATTGCCGGCCACAGCCATGTACAAGTGACCTCTCTCCTCTCATTCCACACAAATGGTTTGCAGGTAAAGGTAAAGAACCCTCTTTGGGCTATGACTGGATAATTTGGAGGATGGACTTTTTCTTTTTCTGACTCAGAATTGAAGTCCATATAACAGAAGGTAAGATGATTCCTTTTCCTTGGACTTTGGGCCAGATTTGTTGTGCATCTGTCCCCATGAGTATCCTTGGAACATTTGGGTCTCCTGAGACAACAGAACCAGTTCATAGAGGAGTTCAATTTTCTTGAAGTCAGAGATAATATTTCTCTGAGCTAGGTGATGATGGAAAGATAAAGTATTTTCTGTCTTGCTGATGGAGGGGAGAGTGGGGAAATGAGAGGAGAGTAGTGTTAATCAAAGAATACTGATTAGAACTGGCCATCTTTTGACTACAAAGGGAGGCTGGCTCTTTCTACTTTGTTTGCTAATTTGACTTTAAGATAGTGCTGTTATCCAGATCCCCTACGTTTTTCTGAAGATCTGTTCCTCTCTTGCTTATCTACAGTCTTTCCTGAATTTCTGAAATACTTCTCTTTAGTCTTATAGGCAAAGGCCACCAAATACAGGGGTACCAAGTATATTTAATATGGCCCACAATTCTTAAGAATAAAGTTGCCTAAAATGATCATGTTGCCTTTTGGCCCATAAGTCCATCCTACTCTAAGAAACGAGGTAGGAAATATAGGAAGAAAGAGACTTCCTATTCAGATAGAGACTGGAGGGAATAGTAAGTGGTACCCTCTGTGCATGTGGAATGTGGATCTCAGAGAATGGATGGCAGACCTGTGCTCTAACAACCACCAACATATCCTAAAAACGAGGCTGGCCAAACAAGATGGATGTATATAGGCTGTGTGGACACTAAGTCTTCCACCTAGAAGCAAAGATGCCTAAAATGAATAATGGAAGTGAAAAAGGGTAAGTGGGAAAAGGGACTGACAGGCCAGAGTCAGGGCCCTTCCATAAGCCCTGCTAAAACCATTTCTATTTTCAGTCTAATCATACCTACCAAATTCAGCCATTCCATTTGTGCTCTTTGTTTGCCATACAGCAAAACGTATTAAAATAATACATATAAAAATCTGCAGTTTCCCAGTAAGCCACATTTAATATGAGAGACAAATTGGGGCTGGCTGATGTTGGTTAAAAAAAAAAGACAACAACAAAACATTTATGGAGGGTTCATTCCAATCACAGTTCCAAAGATTAAGAGCTAAAAGCTATGGGCTGACAACTCTCAGAAGCTACACTTACCTCTCGGGCAAATATTCTCTCTCGGACCCTTTGATATTCCTCCTCTCTCTCTTCTATTGACTTGCTCCTCCTTCCATCCTGCAATGGAACTCTGATCTAGATCGATGAGCAGAATTAAGCTAGTTAAGTTCTCCTCGTACTGCAAGCTCACTGCACACCAGCAAGGAAGAGAAACCGGGAGAGTTTATAGTTGCCATCAAAAAAATAGAAAAAAAAAAAAAAAGAAATAAAATTTCCAGTGTCGGACAGGTTTCACTGGGTACATCTGACCATGCAGTTTGGGAGATCAGGTTTTCTGGATGATTGGAGCCTCTTCATTTCCCCATCCCCACCCAGAGTGACAAGAACAACAACTATTTATAAGGACTGGGTTACTTCCTTATAGTATTGAGATCCTAAGGATCAAGAGAAAAGCCCAGGGAATAAACAACATTGCTTTGGAGGGAAAGAAAGGGATAGGAGGAAACTAGAGAGGGAGAAGAAACAAGTATTTAGAGAAGAGTTTTACAGAACTAGCACCTGATATTATCCTTTCTTTACTCACTAATGCCATGGCCTGAAGACCCAAGTCACACTCAGCTCAGCGAAGAGGGCCCTGGGAATTAAATCGAAGTGAAGATAACCTAAAAGCTTAAGCACTTTTTCTCATCTTAACTACAGCCACTGGAGGGAGGGAAAGAGATAGAAACTACAGAAATAGAAAAGAGAACATAGCAACACAAAGAGAAGAGAAAGAAAAGGAGAACAGAACAGAAAGAAGGATGGACAGGAAAAGGAAGAGACAAATAAGGTATGGTGGAAGGAGGAGAGAAAGAGAGAGAGAGTGACAGAAAGGGAAAATTTCTTAAAAGAAATTTAAGAGAGCCTTAAATTCTCTGAAAAATACAGAGAGGTGAAAAGGGAGGGCTGGGCAAATCACCACCTCTGGCTAGCCTACCGCCCAGTTCTCCATCATTGTTTTTCCTCTCCTGGACTGTGAGTTGTGAGCACTGTCCCAGGTAGGGTGTACACAGTGTCTTTTTCCATACTGCTCTTGAAGGCAAGATGCTCTGAGAGAGACAGCCCATCAAATGAATGTCATCAGGTATGAAAGATTCTGACCTTCAATCCAGAGTCTCTGAAAGCTTCACATGAAGCAACCAAGGAGGCTGCTACTCTAGGCTGATCTTCCTGATCGTCACCAGAGGTTGGCGTAACTTCAGGAGTATAAACTTTTGACTAGATTTAATTCTCACTAGCCTTAAGAACCTAAATCCTACTAAACAGTCCATTTATAAATCCCATTCCAATAAGATGTAGGACCTCAGGGGCCCCTAACACTGGTGAACCAGCGACAGAGTAGAAAGAGCATAATGTGCTTTGAGGTCCCGGCTAGAATCTCAGCTCTCCATTCTGTGTAAAGTTATTTCAGGCAAGTAACTTAACACTCTTAGCCTCAGCTTTCTTATATTTAAAGTGGAGCTAATAACCCCACCTACACTGGGTTATAGAGACGATTCAAAGAGATAATGTACATAATGTGCCTAGAACAGAGTCTAGTTCAGGGAAAACACTCAACAGAAGTAACAATCATTGTATTTATTATTAATATCATAGACAGAAAATGCATAAAGGCTCCCCTCCTATGGATCAAGCCTGAAGCTGAGAGATGGAAAAGTTCATAATATGGACAGATTCCACTTTGCCCCAATGTGTCTCTAGGCCTGAATAATTCCTGATCCACAGAAAAAGGGTTCTGGGAAAATGGAGAGAAGGGCATCAGGATGGAAAGGCTCTTTCTTGTTTTTTAAATTTTGTCTTTTTGTATGTTTCATTCTTTTCAATCAGACCCAGTGTGTTTGTCCACAAAAGATAATGGCATTTTTCTCAAAAGGACTCCCTCAAATACTCAAGTAGCAAGCAGGAAAAGTCCTGGTCTCAAGACCATACAATATCCTAAGAAAACGAATTTTGACTCTAGAGGTAAGATATTATTACAGTTATCATTAATTAGCAAGACTAATATTGGCTCTACTCAACCACGTTCTTCAAACCTTAATCCTGGTTCTCCACCTAACCTCCTTTGGAGGTCAAGCAGAGCAGGCTAGATCTAAACCCTGTACGTGGCTGAGAAAACTAATCCCCAAACGAAAACTTACTATCTGAAGGGCAGGCTAGAAGTCAGGGCAACAGCCAGGCCCATGAGTGAAGGAATGGGACAGACTGTTCACTTCTTATTCCCACAGGAACGGATTAAAAAGGGGATACTACCTGAGACTCCCAGCATCAAATGTCAAATTAACTCACTCACCTTGGTGGAAGGAGTTGGGAAAAGAATAAGGAGTTTGCAGAAAGGGATCAGAAACATCTTTATAGGTGGGTATATTACATCACAACTTTGCCAGTCCAAGGCTAGCCCTGAGCTAGGATAAGACAGAAGTGGGATAAAGTAGCTTTTGGTGGTTCCCAAAGAAATTCCTAACCATTCAAGAAAAAAAGAATGAAGCCATCAGCTGAATCAAGGCTGAAGCAGGGAGGGACCTTGATTTGTCCCAAAATGACATAGAGTTAGAAGTCAGTGGCAGAACCAGGGATTTCTAGGCCAAATGAGAAAACCCAGCAAAACTCAGCACCATGTCTCTCTGGGGCTAAGAGGGCGGCATTCAGCTCAACAAGTGTAGTCAGTCCTCAACATTAAGCCAAAGCCAACTCAGCATAACTCAATACATTTTTCCACACTAATATGTTTTAGAGTTTTATCCCACAAAAATTCTTCTCCCCTCCCAGTTTCTCTTACTGCAATCTCTCCATACAGACCCAACCCCTTTCCATTCTTCACCTGGTTATCATCTCGGTCCATACTGGCGTCATCTCTCTTGAGAATGAATCTCTGTTGAAATTCTGTATTCTTCTCATCCTTTATGTGTTCTGAGAATCTCTGTTCGGGGCTGGGATTGGGGGAGAATGTAGAAGGAAGTAAGGTAAAAGATGCTTTTGTTAGGAAGCAGGCCTCATAATAAAGCATTCTTATATCCTACAGTCCCTTCAGGAAGTTACTGGAGTCAGGCATCCAAAACGTCACAAAGAAATCTTCAAGGCCTATTCTTTATACATATAAATAAGTTGTCTTCTCCTAAAGTTATACCTGTACCATCAGTAAAGGTGAAGAGAGGCCAGGCGCCAGTCTTCACAAAACATCACTGCCTCCGGAATCTATCTCCAAGTCCTCACGAAGCATAGGAATTGATCATGTAACTTCCATACTATCTCCTCCCCAGAAAGGAATATATTGGTCCTACACCTTCCTCTTCTCCCCATAGACTATTCCAGGGAAGTTTCCCAATTTGTGGTTTCTTCCCTTACATTCTTGTGTTACTGGTTTTGTTGATGATGACAGCTTTTCCAGTTTGATCAACATTGTGGTCCATCCCAAAATAGGCAGCTACCCGGTGTAATAGCATCCGGTGATATGAGGTCATCTGAGGGAACTTCTTGAACTGGTTACTGAAGGGAAACCAGGGGAAAAAGTGAAATAAGGATAAACAATAGCAGTAATAGCCAACTGTAACTTTTCTTGTGTCTAAAGTGGAGAATTTCTTAGGAGAAACAGACATGTTATAAGGAAGATAGATCCTTACTCAAATGAGAACCAAAAAGGTTCTCTCAGCTTCTTTTTCTATAGCATTTTGTATATTCCTTTGATCTACTACCCTCATTTAAGATTATTCCTTAAGCTCCAGGTCTCCCTCACCTGGATGATACTCTACAAGGAAAAAAGGGAGAAATTTAAGAATAACTAAATATGGGACAAGGGTAGCTGCTGAAAAGATATTAATTCTTTTCAACTGAAGTCTGTGCAATAACTTAAAACTCACTTGGGTCACATGTACTTTTTAATACATTCTTATTATTTCTCCTCAACTCCTTTTGGTTCCCAGTGAGTAATTACTTCAAAATTCAAACTTTAAGGGAAAGATTTAAGAGTAATATCCTAAAATTGTACCTGAATTTCTTTTCAGTGCCCCCTCCCACCTCTAAATGTGTATTTCATTCAAGTAACTTACTTGTTGTCATTAATAAATTCCAGAATCTCCTGTTCTAATTTTAGCAGCATCATTCTGTCCCTGTTTAAAAAAGATTAAAACAAAACAAAACAAAAAGCAGCCCTCCCATAGACATTAAAAGCATTGAAACCTGCACCCTACAGAAGCTGGAGGGAGGGACAGATCCAAACCCCAACAGTGGACAAAAACACAGAGGCTGCTGAGCCTCACTGGCCTGTCTTACACTACTTTAAAAAGAGAAAAACAAGTATACATTTTGCAGATCCTCCTAATCAATACTTTGTTTTCCTTATCAGAAACCTCTCTGTTGGCAGCCATATTCATTTAAACACATACTTTATACTTAAAATAAATCTAATCAGTAGTCTACATTCCATCTTGTTATTTATACAATTTTAAAACAATTATGATTTAGCATATGTATGTATCAATTATTTTTCCTTCTTGCTTTTAAATAGTTCTCCCAAGACTTCACATTTTTTTGTTTTTGCAGTCTCCTTCCACAGATTTTTCTCAGCTCTTCTGAAAGAAGACACCTCAACACAAGGGTATTTTGGATCCCTCACAGAATATAAAACTACACTAGAGGGAAAGGTGGTGGAGGGTCAATAGCATAGATCTGACTAATGGAAAAATCCTGAAAAGCTACTTGTCCTTTTCAGTATCCTGGCTGGACCCTACTGTCCCCCTTCCATCAAATAATGTTTTTACCTTGGGTTCTTTTTCAGTGTATTTACAAGAAATTCATGTAGGTCTATTCCAGTGGAGTCTGTATATTCTTGGCTGGAATCTAGAACCATCACAACAAAAGAAATTTTAAAATAAATGAAACTGCCTTACATGAAATCTAATCCCAAGCAGAAGCCCACAACCCAATCAGGAGGGATCACAGCAAAGTAAAATCAAACTTTAGGGGTTTTAGCTTAAAAACCAGAATGACGCTTGATTTGCCAGGTCCCTTCCCCCTGCCAGATTCCCCATGACAATGATGGAAGGTAGAATCTGGGTCAGAGTGCTGCATCAGTATTACACTGAGACGCTACCTTACCATAATTATTTGCTGAATGTCCCGACCAAAACAAAGCAGATTTTATTCAAGTTAAGGAAAATAAATTCCAGGTAAGAGCAATCAGAGCTGAATTTTCCAGAATCTCAGCAAACAGGTTCAAATATTGATTATTTACAATTTATTTATAAAATCTTAATCCCAAGGTTGCCTTTTTCCTGTCAACTATAATTTTTATGGACCAGGTCTTTTGCTACCAGCTCAAGAGTTTAAAACCAAAGAGAGCTTAATAATTAGTGCAAATCTGATTTTTAAAAAAATCACTCCAAGCATCCCAAAACCAAAATATAAATGATATATGGAGGATCTGCTACTAGTGGTGATTCATGTCACTACTTATTCCAGAGGAGAAATAAAATCGGAATTAACTACAATGTCCTCTTATAGGTAGTGCCAGTGTTAACGGAGTAGCTTTCTGCAGCAAGTGAGCCCCTAAGGCAGGGTTAACTAAAGCAGCAAGGAAAGTAACCTAGTTAAGCACCCCCTCCCCACCAAGCAACCATGAAGTCAACAGAACACTAGGAACTGCTGAGCCAGTAAGGTTAGTGGGTGTCAGGCTCCAAGATGGAAGGAAAGGGCACCGCAGAGCCAGACCCTAGGACATAAGGGGTGGCGAGAGTTCTCACCCCTAGAAAGCATCTTCCTTGGGACCTTCTCTTTGTTTTTGTCCTTGTCTTCCTTTTCAGAGACATCCTTCGTGGATTTTTCTTCCTCCTTGTCAGAGGGGCAGCTGATATGCAACTGAATTATATCCTTGATTAAGGGGAAAGAGGAATACAATCAAAAGGGAAAAAGGATTTTAATTCTCCCACAGGACTTGACGCTCCCTTGAAATCTCAAAGAAGGGAAATCTTGGGTGGCAGCATTCTCTTACAGAAGAGAGTATTTTGTTAATTCAATTGTTTAAGCTTGGGTTCTTCCAAAAGGGTAGAAGGCCAAGCCTTTTCTGCCAACAATCACAACCACCAAATGGAGAGCTCAAGTTACACTGGCTTTTCTTGGCACAGGAACTAGATGGAAATGGGTCTAACTGCCAGAGGGAAAGTGTGGGTGGGAAAACAAGATGCAGCCCTGGGATCTTCTTGTCTGCCTCATCCCGGGTGGTCCAGGTGTGAAGACCTGTACTTCATGCTTGCAGCCATGCCCTGCTTTACAGCAACCACTTGAAGTTCCTTCTACCCTGATTTCCAAGCCTACTGTTGATGCTGTGGTTGTTACGCTACAGTTTACCAAACAACTGCCAATCTCAAAAATTACACTACTCTGGGACGCCTGGGTGGCTCAGTTGGTTGAGCAGCTGCCTTCGGCTCAGGTCATGACCCCAGCATCCTGGGATCGAGTCCCACATTGGGCTCTTTGCTCGGCAGGGAGCCTGCTTCTCCCTCTGCCTCTGCCTGCCTCTCTGCCTGTGCTCGCTCGCTCTCTGTCCCTCTATCCCTGACAAATAAATAAATAAAATCTTAAAAAAAAAAAAGTTACACTACTCTGATAAAGGACCTACCTGGGCTTCTAGTGGTCCATCAGCAAATGGGGCAGAGGACTCCTCACACACTGCTAGGCTGCGCACCAACTTCAGCTTGGAATTAGACTGAAAAAAGCCCAAATATATATATGGACATTCAGAAAGCTGCTTTTCGCGGAATGAAGGGTATCCTCTTTGCCTCTGTTAGTTGCTGCTTCCATTAAGTAGGGTTTTTGTGTTGTTCTTTTTTTTTTGCCCAAAGTGGACTTACTCCCCAGTTCCTGATTTACTTCAAAGATAATTTTCCTACTTCCATTAATAAACTTATAAAAACAAAATGGCTACTTTGAACAGATGATATGAAAAGCACTTCACTTAGCTCTCACCCCTTTCTCTAGCTTATGCTCCAATTTCAGACTCAGAAGTTTACTGAAAATACACAGTTGAAGAGCTTAGTAGACACTGGATTTAAGAGCCAGAAGTCCCTGCTTCAACTCCTGCTTTTGCACTTTTGAGCTATGAGAGACCCTGAGCAAATTACTTGGCCTCTCTAGGTCTCTGTTTTTCCTCAATAAAACAGGGATAAAAACACTTAATGATGACTTGTGAGAATTAGGTGACATAAAGTACATAAACAAACATATCATAAATAGTGCCTAGAGCACAGCAGACGATAAATGCTAAATGACTCTAAACCCGAGGCAGCAAGAGTATGGAAAGAAGCGTCTAAAAAAAGAGTAAAGAGAAAGAAAACCTCCCAACGTTGGGGATTTAATGTGATTAAGAAGCTAATGGTAAAAGTAAACCAAGCTAATTAAGAAGCTTGGTTTACTTTTGCTGGCTGGAGAATACCAAAAAAATCTGAAATTCACTTTATAAATCATTGCTCTCCTAGGGATCCCCAAAGCCAAAAATGATAGAAACCTACCTATAAACATTTACTAAGAGTTCTTATAACAAAATCTAGATTTTCCATGAATACAACAGCACAAAACATGGAATGTGTTCCTGGTTGTGCAGTACAGTGAAGAGAACTTGCAAGTCTGAAGAACTGACTTCCTGTGGAGCCCTGCCACTTACTAGTGAATATTCTGTCAAGTTCACTCCATCTCTATAAACCCAACTTTCCTCATCTATAAAATGGACACAATAACTGTCTTATTTATCTCAAAAAGTATAGGTGGAAGTGAAGTAGAGGTGAACACCCTCTGATGTGGACTTTAACATCAAGCCCATCACTGAGGATTAGGCCATGTCAGGCAAGACACAGAGTTCATTTATCTGATGTGTTCTCCTTCAAACCCAGGCTACCTACTGGCTGAGCCACTCCCAAATTCTGCCATTGTCTTTTGGGGGGGAATAGGTAGATACACTTAATAATTACTCTGGTGATAACTATTCTCAATGCAAGAAAGGTTTAAGATTTTACTGTTCTCCCAACTAAAATTTTAAAAAACCATCACATACTGACACATATAGTCCTCTCTGATAACACTGCTTAAAATAATTCGTGAAAGGGGCGCCTGGGTGGCTCAGTGGGTTAAAGCTTCTGCTTTTGGCTCAGGTCATGATCCCAGGGTCCTGGGATCGAGCCCCGTGTCGGGCTCTCTGCTCAGCAGGGAGCCTGTTTCCTCCTCTCTCCTCTCTCTCTGCCTGCCTCTCTGCCTACTTGTGATCTCTGTCTGTTGAATAAATAAATAAAATCTTAAAAAAAAAAATCCGTGATGTGCTAATTTTATCATAAAATGATTAAAAACAAAATCCTCCTCCTCCTTCCTGCCCCAACTTAAAAAGTAACCCCACCACCACCAAAAAAGGTTTTATTTTTAGGATGTCCAAAAGTGTTGAGTCATTTCTACTAATGGGGCAGGATTTATAAAGGATAAATTCCTAAAGGATAAATGGGGAAAAAATGTTGGCGGAAAAGATAACACTCACATAGTACTCCTAGAGAAACCAAAAGTGAACAGAGAAACTAGCTTTACAGCAGAACCAGTACTAATTTGCTCAGGCTTTGTGAGAGGCTCTGGCTGGATATCAGAAACAGACTGTGACCGAATTAGAGGTAACAGAAAAATACAGCCAAACTTTCTAACATGAAATGTGTGTGTGTACGTATATTGACAATTAGAGTATAAAGTGCAGGCAGAAAAACTTTGCTTGCATATAATCTAAATAAATTAGATACTAGTGATAAGTGCATCTGTGAAACGTATTACTAATAACAGTAGAAAAGAAACTACAGTAGTCCCCACTTATCCCCTGGGATACTTCCCCAGACCCCCAGTGGGGTCCTGAAACTATGTATAGTACCAAATGCTACATATACTATGTTTTTTCCTAGACATACATACCTAAGATAAAGTTTAATTTATAAATTAGGCACAGTAAGAGATTAACAACAGTAACGACAACAATAAAATAGAACAATTAAAATACTGTAAGAAACTTGTATCAATGTGGTCCTTCTCTCTCTTTTTCAAAATATCTTACTACACTGTACTCACTCTTCTTCTTGGGATGATGTGAGATGATAAAAGCCCTGCGGATGAGGTGAAGCGAGGTGAATGATGTGGGCACTGTGATAGAGCATTAGGCTACTACTGACCTGACAATATGTCAAAAGCAGGATCATCTACTCCTGGACTGTAGTTGACCAGGAGTAAGTGAAACCATGGAAAGCGAAACCTCAGATAAGGGTGGGGGGACTATAATATACGGAAAGGGCTCTCACCTTGGCTCTTTTCCTGGCATGACCATGGTTGGATGTCCGCCTCTGTTAGAAGGGGATTAGAAAATATTAAAGGTATAGAAAATCAACACTTAGGTTAAAAACAATACAAGTTTACAAAGAGAAAGCACTAACTGTAAAACCATTACAATAGCTAAACAATAATGAGACCCACTTGGAGTGGTTGTCTCCTCTTTGCTACAACTCTAGTAATTGTGACACATAAAGGACCACAGGCCACTTACCATGAAGAAAATGAACAGGAAGACACTGACTGGTTGGCCTACTTCACAGGTTAATAAAAATTACTTTTGGATAAACCACGAATCATCTCCTGATTAGACAGCTTCTGGAAATGTCACTACCATAGCATGACAGAGTGTTTTTACCCAAGCATGATCACAGGAGCCTATTTAACCCAAAACGGACATGCAATATGGCCCTTAATCATCACTTATAATAACATCTTTACAGGATAACATGTACAGAGTTCTAACTTGAGAGACCCAAAGCACCTATCCCAATGGCTGTTGAAATGGAATGAAGACTCTTCTTGCCAACTGCCTCCTTTCCTGAAGATAAGAATTCTCCTAGTTCTAAGCTCCTGGTAGTAGCTCTTATAGCCTGTCTGGGACAGGATAAAAATAAGGGAGCATGGAAGATATGGACAAGACTTTCAGAGCAAATGGAGGGTAAAAAAAAAGTGGGTAAGGAGCAGAATAGAAGCTGAAGAAGATGAAAAAATGAAGGCCTATGGCAGGATGAGGTAAGAAAAGACTAATTCACTGATAGGGTTTCTGAACAGCTAAGAAGTCAAAATGGGGGCTTTGAGGAAGAGGTGGAGGTAGGGTTTTGTATGGGAGGAAGCACCTGGGGATTCTCAGATGTCTGGAATGGAACTCACTGCCCATTGGGGTGTGGGGAGAACCGAGGTTGGTGAGTGGGGAAGGGAAAACAAGACAGAGGCAGAATACCAGCATGGTCCTGGGTAGATGAGGATTTCTCTTTCCTTTGTCCTCTTCACTAGTTACCAAACACTGCCACAATGCAAAATGGAGAAACAGGAAGGTGGATGGAAAGAGTAAGAAATGACGATGGATCTGGTCAATGTAAGGAGATGTTACAGTACGGAAAAGCCATAGTGTGGGAATATGAAATAGTATTTCACTGTTTTTTTCAAAAAGGCAGTAACACACACAGAACACAAACATTCAGGAGGTGTAACGAGGGTATACACAACAGTAAGTCTCCTTTCATATCTGTCCCCCAGCTACCTGGTTCTCTCCTAGAGGATCAAGTAGTACTGTCCTTCTTATAATCTTTCTATAGGTCTTTTATGAATATATATATATATAAGCTCACTGTACATATGTACACATAGGTTTTTTTTCTTCTTTTTTTAAAAAAACCAAACAGATGGGGGTGCCTGGGTGGCTCAGTCTGTTAAGCATCTGCCTTGGGGGGCACCTGGGTGGCTCAGTGGGTTAAGCCGCTGCCTTTGGCTCAGGTCATGATCTCAGGGTCCTGGGATCGAGTCCCGCATCGGGCTCTCTGCTCAGCAGGGAGCCTGCTTCCCTCTCTCTCTCTCTGCCTACTGTGATCTCTCTCTGTCAAATAAATAAATAAAATCTTTAAAAAAAAAAAAAAAAAAGCATCTGCCTTGGGCTCAGGTCATGATCTGTGTCCTGGGATTGAGCCCCAAGTCCGGCTCCCTGCTCAGTGTTAAGTCTGCTCCTTCCCCCTGCTCATGCACTTTCTCTCTCAAATAAAGGAAGAAAGATATCTTTAAAAAACAGCAACAACAACAACAACAGGGGCACCTGGGTGGCTCAGTGGGTTAAGTCTCTGCCTTTGGCTCAGGTCATGGTCCCAGGGTCCTGGAATTGAACCCCGCATCGGGCTCTCTGCTCAGTGGGGAGCCTGCTTCTTTCTCTCTCTCTGCCTGCCTCTCTGCCTACTTGTGATCTATCAAATAAATAAATAAAAACTTAAAAAAGAAAAAACCCACAAAAACCCCCAAAACAAGAACAAACAGATGTATATTTTACACACCTTGCCTTTAAACTTTTTTTCCACAGATATTATTCTACAGAAGATCTACCATTTTTCTCAATGTCTAATATGGTATTCTACTTGGGGCTGTACTATAAATTATCTTATCAGTCCCTTAAACAGCATCATTTAGGATGTTTCTGATCTTTTGTTAGTATAAACAATGGTTCAATGACCAAATCAAGTGTATCTACAAATACTGTTTATCTGCAGTCCATTTTAAAATTTTTAAAATTTAATTCTTAATAAAATTATTGCCAAAGTGACCTTCAAAGAGGTTATACCAGTTTTACCAATTTATAGCCCTACAAGCAATTTATGAATCTGCTTATTTACCAGAATGGATAGTTTTCGTGTAATAGCCAAAGACACATTGAAAATCTAGTATCTACCAGGCACCATGCTAATTACTGGAGGATACAGAGATAAAAACCACAAACCTTATCCAAAAGGGACTCATAATCCTGTTGGAGAAGACAGACAAATAGACAATTACAATACAGTAGGTTAAATGCATTACAGAAGTAGTCACATAGTGCTATAGGAGCACACAGCACAAGCGTCTAACCCAGACCTAGCAACTCACAGATTCATACATTCACAGATATTGAGTACCTGCAAAGAACTATGTCAAGCTTTTGAGAAACAACAGTGAGCCCAAACTGACCTAATCCTGGGCCTCACTGAGCTTATAGTTCCGTAGAGATGGAGACAGACATTACTCTAAGAATTATACAGGGTAGACCTGCAATGGGTGAGTAAGGCTGTCAAGGAAGGCTTACTAGAGAAAGACACATCTGAATTGAGTTTTGAGTTTCAGGCAGATGTTGGCAAGGGAGGTTCAGGGGTTGGGGGAAGCCAAGGAAAGAATACCAAGGAAGGCACTCTAGGCAGAGAAAGCAAGTACAAAAGCATGCTTTCTCCACACTTTCCAGCTCTTGTAACAAGGCCCAAGGAATCAAACAATGCTGAAGTGCAGGATGCCAGAGGCGGGTGGCTGTCAGGCAAGGGATTAGGTCACAATATGTCATGCTGATAAATCTGGGTCTTAGCCTAGGACAATGAAACATACAGAAAGTTTGAAGAGAATGAACATAATCAGTTATTTATTTCATGGTGATCTTTCTAAAGCAGTACAGTAGAGGAATCCAAAAGGATCACAAGTTTAAAGGCAGAAAGCCCAGTTAGGAGGTCATTCCCAGTTGTTATGGGTTAGTTGAAGGACCCCCCCTAAGTTCGGTATGTCAGGGTTAATTTGCCCATTCTAAACTGAATCTCAGAACCTGCCTTTTATAGCACTGTTTCCATGTGAAAGATGTTCTGAGTTCCAACTGCTGGTTCTAAGAATATGTCTCACATAGTATAAGCAAGGAAACTCCCCTTTTTGCAAATTTTCCAGCTCCAATTTATAACAGGCACTCCCTTGATAGCATCAGTAAGAACCCCGGGGGGACTTCCGGGGTATGAGTTGAGGTGGGGGAAGGTAAGATAAAGAGCAGAATTTTTAGTGTTGTTGAAGGGGCACATGATCTGCTGGGAAATGGTAGAGGGGAGAGGGCTTCTGAAGTGGGGGACAAAACTGAAGACTTGGTAGAATGAGTAGGAGCTCCAGTAGATGGCAGCAGCAGATCCCCCTGTTCTAGCAGCTACAAAAAGTCCGTCGTCCCCTTCCAACTTCCCATATGACCTATTTGTATATCCAGATGAAGACACTCCTGAATTGAGTGTCCATTAGGTATATAACACTTATACATATCCTTTTCTGCTTATCTTCAAGGGGTACACACAACAGGAGTTCAGAACACCACTTCAAATAGTCTCCTGAGAATAACTTGGACCCAAAGTTCATCTAATTATCATCTTCCATATAACATGACAGCATATAATTAAACATTCATCACTTATCTGTCTTGAGGATTTAAAATTCATTATTGGTATCAGTGGAGGCTGGAAGTATAGCTGGAACAGTGGCAGATTGTCTCTACAAACTCTGGAAGGATGGGCGGGGAATGACAACTTACACGCAAAGGATAATGGAAAGAAAAGCAACTAGTACAGAGATATGGCAAACTGCGAGAAGAAAGACAGCAGAAAAGCAGGCAGCCAGAGAACAAAATATTTCAGGGAGCTGTCTGATTTTAATTTGTCCCTTTGTTGTTGTTGTTTTAGTCTTTCAAGAAAAAAAGGCCTAAATGAATTGGGTTGTCAAGAGAAATGATGTTTCAACTTTCGAAACCTTCCAAAATGTTGCCACCACTGCTTTTTAAACTAACTTACTACCATTAGTCTATCTCCTAAGCATGTAAGAACGACCAGTCCAACCCTTGGGCATGAAAGAAAGGATTTACATAATTTGGGTCTGGTTAACGGAGGAGACTAGCACTGACCACAGAGAAGAGAAGGACCAGAACAGGTAAACCAGAGGAGGCTCAGAGTATGAACTGCTTGGGTACCAAATAGGAGCCCTGGAGGAAGCTTGGCTGGCTACCTACTGCCATCACATCTGCACTGCACTATGAATTTGGATGGAAAGCAACATGGCAACCAAAGAGTGAAATTCTTCTCACTCATTTACCAAGTAGCAAGTTCACAGGTTATTTCTGACCCAAAAAATCCTGACTGCTTTAATACAACCAGGATATGAATTTAATATTGTGTCTAAAGCCAGGCAGCTGTAGTTTTAAGAATTTATTATATGAACCATATCATGACTTGTTAAATATGTGTTTGTATACAGTTCATTTTTTGATAGTTAAAAAATATCAAATGTAGCAAGAACCCAGTGTAATGCAGGTCCAAATGGATTAGGAAATTACTATTGTCTTCTCTAGACTTCACTGGGGATTCTATGACAAAAAGGGAAGGAGACAGTTCTTGAAAGCTGAAAATTGGGTTTTTAGGGAGAATCAAGTGACTAGCTTCTTACAGATTCCCAATGCCAATTACAATGACATTTCTATTAAGGCATAATAAGTGTGCCTATGATGCACTTCTAATCCTCACCTGTGTCTCTGGACGCAAACCAGTATCTTCACTCTCTTTCTCAGTTTCTTCTTTACTTGGAGTCTTAGATATAAACTTGTTTTTGCTTACAGATTCTTCCACCAGTTTTTTTTCTGATTCTTTCATTATTTCCAGGGTCTCTTGAATAGTGTTACTGTTAGACATCTTCTTCAATATAATACAGTGGGCTCTATGGACTCCTAAAGAAATGTCAAATGCATTAAACAGGAGGTATTTATCCATACTTCACATACACACAAGACTTGCACTTCACATACTAGTCTGCAGCAGCCACCCTGTAAACCACAAAGGGTCCTTGGATAAATGGTGATCCAGGATTGATTGACTGACTGCTTTCTCTCTTTCTATTTTTTTTAAAGATTTTATTTATTTGCCAGAGAGAGAGCAGGAACACAAGCAGGGGGAGTAGAAGAGGGAGAAGCAGCCTTCTTGCTGAGCAGGGAGCCCAATGTGGGGCTTGATCCCAGAGCCCTGGGATCATGACCTGAGCCAAAGGCAGACATTTACCGGCTGAGCCACCCAGGCGCCCCACTTTCTTTCTTTTTTTTAACGCTTTATTGAGGTAGTGGCGCCTGGTTGGCTCTGTCAGTGGAGTGCGTGACTCGATCTTGGGGTTGTGAGTTCAACCCCCATGATGGGTGTAGAGATTACTTAAAAATAGAATCTTTTAAAAAAAATAATAAAAGCTTTACTGAGATAAAACTGATATACAATAAACTGCATATATTTAAAATGTACAAGATAATGAATTAAGAACATGCACATGCCTGTGAAACCATCATCACAGTCGAGATAACAAGCACATTCAAGGTTCCTCCTGCTCTTTTGTAGGCCCCTTCCCACTCCACTATCCCCAAGTCTATGACTGATCTGCTTTCTGTCACTATAGATTAGTCTCTATTTGCTAGCATTTCACATCATGTATTATCTGGATTCTTTTACTTGGGTAATTATGCTGAGATTCACCAGGATCCAGTTCTAAAGCAATGTAGTATGAGTCCTCTTAGCACTTTATTTGCCCTGTCTCCTTTCCTACAGAAATTTGCTCACATTTTCAGCTTGAGCACTAGACTCTCTCCAGAAAGAAAAGTATATTATAAAGTTCTATTCACTACCAGCGAGGATCACTCTCCCTTCCTAAGGGAGAACTTCCACAGCTACCACAAGCCACAACAATGTTACCAACTTCAAGTATCTCCCTCTTCAAAAGGCAGCAAAATCAGATGTTGGTTATAGATTCTTAAATTCTTTCCTTTATCTTAAGCAATGAGGACGTAAGAATCTTTGCCTTGTTATTCCCTATTTGGGTTCAGTCATTCCCCTGCCTCCCAGGGCACAGAGCTTCCGTCTTGCAGGGTAACCAGCTCTTTATCACTCACTCTGGATACCCGGGAAATCCTGTGAGCAAGTGAACCCAGTAATCCAAGCACAAAGAAACAGAAGTTTGTAGAGGTTCCTCCTTACTATAGATTACAGACTGCCTTTCAATCCTGAATACTTCTCTTTCCCATCTTAAAAAAAATAAGACTAAAAACGCTCCCAGACATCATGTTTATTTCACGTGGCCCTAGAAATTGAGCCAAACAAACATATAGCAATCATTCAAGAAAACTGTCACACTGTCATTTTTTCCTCCTTCCAATCAGTTAAAAAGATGAGACCCGAAGGCTCCTTAAGAAGCACAGGTAATCTCATCCTGGTGTAAATTAGTTCCCAAGATTACTGCTTTGTTCACCTTCAAAGGCCTTTAAAAGGCCAGAGAGTCATTCATATAGTCATAGTCATACAGTTGAATTTAAGATGACAAATACTGAAAGAAACTGACTATACAAGAAAATGGCCAATATTCTATTTTTTAATTAACTGGATCTAGTACCTAGAGGGTTCTATAAAAGAGTTATAACCTATGGAGCTTTATGGATCTTAGGCTGTTCATGGAGACTGCATATACACACTTGCGATTTTTTCTCCCATAGGTAAATCAAGCACCCATTCTCTTCAGTCTGAAGTGTAATAAAACTCAGCACATGCCTTTTCCATATCTCTTAGCTGGGAAACATCAATAGAGATGTTTTCAATAGAGAACTGTAAGAGTTCTTAAATATACCTTCATGCAACACCACCCCCCTGCCAATCTCCCCACATCAGAACTTCCTTTCTGTAACTTCCTGCAAGCCTCTCCTAGGAAACTCCAAGCAAGGGATCATCCCACTATTTTTTAAACAGTCTTACTGCTACAGAGCTACTCCCTATAATAAGCTATGTACTGTTTCAATCTTGATGCTAAATCTGCTGTCCAGTCACACAAAATTAAGTTTACTTCTTTTACCACATAACAGACCTTCAGTATTTTCTTTTTGAGGCTTAAAATCTTCAAGAGATTTTTCTGTCCGAAAGAGAATGTGAGGGCTGGCAAATGGGGAAATTGGATGAAGGTGGTCAAAAGATACCAGTTTCTAATTAGAAGACAAATACCTAGTAGGGATGCAACGTACCACATGATGACTACAGTTAACACTGCTGTATGGTATATTTGAAAGTTGTTAAGGAAGTAGATCCTAAAAGTTCTCATCACAAGGAAAAAAAAATTTGTAGCTATATAAGGAGATGAATGTTAACTAAACTTATTGTGGTAATCATTTTCTTTTCTTTTCTAAAAAGATTTTATTTACTTGTCAGAGTGAGAGAACACACAGAGAGAAGCAGCAGGCAGAGGGAGAAGCAGCGGGCAAAGAGAGAAGCAACGGGCAGAGGGAAAAGCAGGCTCCCCGCTGAGCAGGGAGCCCAATTCGGCACTCCATCCCAGGTACCTGGGATCATGACCTGCACTGAAGGTAGACACTCAACCAACTGAGCCACCCAGGCGGCCCTGTGGGAATCATTTTCAGTATATATGTATGTCAAGTCATTATGTAGTACACCTTAAACTTATACCTAGCTATATGTTAATTATATCTCAATTTTAAAAAGGGGGGAAGGTGCTATGGAAAAGCAGCTGGGTGCTTCTTTTTCCAGGTTTCAATTACCAAATAGGTATATTTCTTCAAATGAGAATAACAACTTTGCAGCTCCTTTTCACACATAAGTCAGAAAAGACTCAACTATCTGGATACCTAGACTAACTTCACAGTGTCTAAACACTGCTTCTCAGTCACAGCAGTAAGGGAAAAATTCTTACTCCAAGGAAAATGCAACAGCAGAGGAAAAGGTACACTAGCACACTAGCACACTACCCAAATCTTCCCCCTTTTCCATACATACCAATCTAGCCCAGACTTTCTTCTGGTGTTTGCCTTCATTTAAGGGAAGGTGACCCTATTCTGAGACCTAGGAGGTGGACCTTAATTAGGTACACCAATAATGGTAATTGTTTCCTTTTTGTGACTGGTTTGGGAAGAGACCATGATTTGATCATTATCAGAGAGACTAGGACACTTCACTAAGATCCTAAGTAGCTAGATCAGTAATTGTGATTGATTTAGGAAGGGGCAAGTGACTCAATTAAACCCAGTGAAATACGAGGGGACTTTGCCAGGTGAGTAGCTTCAAAGAAATTCATTCTATTAAAAAAAAAAAGCCACTGGGGAAAAAATGGTTGTTATCTTTTACTGAAGGTAGTCTTGCATACAGATGATGCCTGGATTGCAATATTCTATTAACTCAAGGAGGATGGTGGAGCAGAGAGAATAAGTCTAGATCCTTGATGCTATGAGGCAGACTGTATTAGTCAGCCTGGATCCTCCTAGCTTTGTACCTCTTGATACATGAGGTCATAAATCCCATTATCACTTAAGCTATTTTTTTTTAAAGATTTTATTTATTTATTTGACAGAGAGAAATCACAAGTAGATGGAGAGGCACGCAGAGAGAGAGGGAGGCAGGCTCCCTGCCGAGCAGAGAGCCGGATGTGGGACTAGATCCCAGGACCCCGAGATCATGACCTGAGCCGAAGGCAGAGGCTTAACCCACTGAGCCACCCAGGTGCCCTCACTTAAGCTATTTTGATTTGAGTTTACCATTCCTTCTAGCCAGAAGCATCCTGAGATAATCAGAAACTGTAGGTGAAGAGAGGGACTACCTGGACCAGACAGACAAGCCTAGCTTTATAAGTAGAAAGAACTGACAGAGAGCGAGCGAGGGAGAATTGATGGTATCAGCTAAAATTTTTGGAGTGCTTATGTTGTGTCAGGCATGATCCTAAAGTGTTCTAAGTGTCTCATTTAATCTTACATCAATTGTATTAGATATATATTTTATTACCATCACTATTTTATAGGTAAGTAACCTGAAGTACAGAGCAATTAAATACTTTAAGGTCATACAACTGGTACACAGCAGAGCAGGACTCAAAGCCAGGAAATATGGCTCTAGCACTTGCTTTATTAACCTTTATGCAATACTTCCACTAATTAAGGGGACAGATGTTCAAAGACTAGGCAGAAAACAGAAGGTCTACCAAAGATACAACGGAATCATGGAATTCACAACTGGAAAGGGATGCAGCAGCTTTCTCATTTAGTTTCATCCTTTTATATCCATGGACCTTCTCAGTCACGTTCCTGAATCATCAATAACTCTGAAAAATTGTTGGCTTGACCCTGTTTATATACATCTAGTGGAAGGAAGTCATCTCTTCCATATACAAACCTTGTTTCGGGGGAAAGTATAAAGAGGCAAAACTTCCTTTCCAGTTACTTCCTGTCACTGGCCTCAGTTTAGTTCTCTGTGCAAGTCATAAAGAACAAGCTTAATCTCCCTTCCAAGTCAGCCCCTTGCAGGAGACAACTTTATCTTCCTCCTTTCTCTAAACCCTTCCAGCTTCTTAAGGCAGGTCTTTAAATCACACAGTTTTATTTCCTCACCATTTTGCTTCAGGATAAAAAAAAGCTACCTTCAACTTAACAACAGCTAGTTAAGAGAGGTCAGAGTGTTACCATTCAGAGTCAAGATCCACTGGAAGACACAATGAGCTCAAAATTGTATTTCTTGAGCTGAGGCTCTCTTTTGTTCTACAAAATAAACTTTAACTAAGTTCATTTCCAGTCCTATGTGGAAGTCTCTCCTTTTTCTTATGGCAAAAAATTTCTGGAAGCAATTTTTTCAATGCAAAAAGTGAAGGTTCCAGCTGAGGGACAAGACAAAGACAATTTAATAACTTTTTTAAAAGTCTTAAGGAGCAAAAATAAAGCTAGTAGAAAAGGGTTAAAAGCAGAGAAGTAATTTCTACTCTTGATGGTTTATTTGGTACAGAGAGGAGATGAAGGGCTTGGGGCAGTCAAAAGAAGAAAAGAACTATTTCATATATAACTTGACTAGAACAAAGCAAAGACATTAACATCCCAGGAGAGCCAAGATACGTGCTTCCCTACAAACTCTCTCTGCACATTGTACATTTCGTCCAGGCAAACAGTATAACTTTAAGCCAGAATGTCTCCTGAGGACACTCAGCGGCTCAAAGCTGCACAGAGGGGACTGTCAGAAGTGGGGGACAAGGAGATGGAGTGAGGAAATAGGATGATACAGGGAAGATGAATGGGAGCCAAGATCTGGCAATTTTTTCAGGGAGAAAACTGCATATTCCCCATAAATTTTTTGACTGCCAAGGTAAGTACCTTCCAGAGCACAGTGAAACTATATATCCTTCCCTCAACTCATAAACAACTTTCTAGGCATGAGGCCAAAAAGAATATATTATATAGGGGATACTCAGAGACAGAAGGGCATTTTCTCCCTTTTAATCTATGGTCAAGTAGACAGAATGTAAACAAGAAGACAATAGCTAGAGGCCAAAAATTCTGACCTACCCTGTGGCAAAATTCTTGTAAACTTACCATTCCTCTGCCAATTTGTATAGCAAGAATAAATGACTCTCAATTGAAAAAATAGATTTTAAACTGTTCAAAATCTAGAGGCTCAAGAGAATAGATAAACAAATTACTATATGTTCATAGAACACTGTGCCACAATAAAAAAGAAAGAACTTTTGGTGTTTGCCTTGTTCTGAAGACACATGATCAGAGAAACTGACCCTATTCTGAACCCGAGGTGGTGGACCTTAATTAGGTACACCAATTATGGTAATTGTTTACTTTTTGTGACTGGTTTGGGAAGGGACCAGTGATTTGATCATTATCAGAAAGACTAGGGGACTTTGCTGGGAATAAACTGAAATACACAAAAACATGGATGGATCTCAAACTTTTATGGTAGGTAAAAGAAAGCAGAACTTCCTTTAAAAAAAAAAAATTCCATTTACAAGAAGTTAATGGACACAGAAAACTAAACTACAACGATTTAAATCAGGAAGTGCCTGCTTAGGAATGGGGGTAAAATACGGGTAAAAGGGATCCTTCAAGTGATGGAAATATTCTGTCTTACTGAGGGATGTGGTTACATGGGTGTATGCAACTATCAAAAGTTATGAACTGAATGCCTAAGATCTGTGCATTTTATTGTATGTTATTTAAACATACACACACACATAAACACACACAAACCACACACACAAATGCCCTTAGGAGTCAAGACAATGGGGACAAAACATCCTTATAGTTAAAATGGCACGGTAAAAACAAAACAAGTCTGCGCTCATGCAGGGCAAATTTATTCCTACATTTGACTGGAGTTGGGAGAAAAGGAAAAAGCACTAATGTTCACTGAGCACAATTATGAACCTGGTGCTTTTTGCACTTCAACTCATGATCATCAAGAGAAGTTAATCACCTTGCCCAAGGTCATACCACTACTAAATAACAGAACCACATGAGAACACTGGTGTTGTCTGATTCCAAAGTCTACATGCTTTCTTTGACTCTGATTTATTTTTCCTACACATTACTTTATTTAATCCAAACAAAACTCTTGTCAGGGTATTTTCAGATGAAGAAACTGAGCTCAGGGATGCCTGGGTGGCTCAGTCAGTTAAGCGTCTGCCTTAGGCTCAGGTCATGATTCCAGGGTCCTGGGATCAAGTCCCTCACTGGGCTCCTTGCTCAGTGGGAAGCCTGCTTCTCCCACTGCCTGCTGCTCCCCTTGCTTGTGTTCTCTCTCTCTCTCTCCCTCTGACAAATAAATAAAATCTTAAAAAAAAAAAAAAAAAAAAGAAAGAAAAAAGAAAGGAAGAAACTAAAGCTCAGAGGAATTAAATAACTTTCTCAAGTTAATATAAGAGGAGCAAGGGCAGGATTCCAACCTAGCTGAATCTATCCCAAAGCCAAAGTTGTAGGTGTTCCAAGGTAGACATTCAAGAGTGTTCTGGGCATGAAGTGTGGGATGAAAGGGGTGCCTAGAACCGAAGTCTCTCTACAGAGTGTTGGTGGTGGACAAATTTGGGGGTTCAAAAATTGGGTTTCTACATTCTCCCATCTTTTTCCTCAATCTGGGTCACCCGCATGACTTTAGATTTTTTACAGTTTACAGAGAATATCTTATTTGATCTTCTCAAGGTATAAAAAATTATCTCAATTTTTGAATGAAATATTAACAGTAAGAAATAGTAAGTGAATTGTTCAGGGCCACACAATATGTATAAGGAGGTAGAATTCAAACCCAGGTCTTCTTGATTACAAAATCCCATGTTCTTTTCACTACAGTGCTCAAAGGACGAAAACCGAGAACAGTATGATAACTGCATGCTTGAAGAGGTAATTGGCTCAACCGCCCTGGGTAGGTATGATAAAAGACCCTACTGAGTTATAAATAAGAGACATGGGTCCAATACTCCCTTTTCTTCAAAGAGAGAAAGCAGAATATGGGGGACTAGAGAGTAAAGTACTTCTGGAACATGTAAGGCTACAGTTATGTGACAGTTACTAAGTCCTTTAAGGACTTCAAAAGTCAACAGTCACAGGTTTCACTAGTACTAGGCCAATAAAAATAACAATAATGACAACAATTTTACCAATTTTTAGATCAGGTAAGTGTTAAGAAAATCACTCTGCTCTATAAATGCAAAAGGATTTACTGGTGTATAAAGAAAGCCACAGGAGTTGGCTGATGTCTAGAGCAATTTCTTAGGCAAACTAAAGAAAGGAACAAGACTAAAATGTTCTGGACATGTACCTTCTTTCTTTGTTCAATATCTGTTATGGCTGTACTTGTCCTGAAATGAGAACTACAGGTGCTTTTAATTGATGGACTAAAATGTTGGGCATCATTATAGTTTCTATTAGCTTCTCTACATTTCTGGCCAAAAAATGCCCATTTTACTTCTGTGAGCAAAACAGAACAAATCAAATTTCCTCCTCTTTTAAGCAAAGAGCACCAGTGGGTGGGTGCCTTTCCTTCTGTTGCTTCCATTTTCTTTAGTTTTATCATAGTAATGCCACTATGTAGAAAATATCACAGAATCTTAGGGAGGCACAGGACCTTGAAAGTTCATACTGTATTCTCCCACGCCCTGGCAAAAGTGCTCCCAGCTGAATCCAGAGAAGACATTCTGGCAAAGAGAATAAAAAATTACAACTTAGCTACTGTTCATGGCATTTCAGGATGCCTTCTATTACTAACTTAAATGCTATGTGGATAAGTCTACCTTGCCCTACTGTGATGACTTTAGAAGTCAATGTCACTGCTTGTTAGGTAGAGAGGACACCTAAGCCAACAATGTAGTATTAAAAGAATATTTCAAAATATAAAATGAAATGTGAGATTGCTAGAGAAATGAAAGAAGAATCCAAGTTCATATAAAGGAACTAAAGACCTTTAAGAATCGCTATTCCTTAAGCCTCTGCTGCAAAGGAGAGTCCACTATTTATTCTGCAATATCCAATTACCTCTTCCTTAGCAGAACCACTGGTTTTAGGTTGGGCATATGGCTGCCTGGAAAAAAGCTACACGGATCCCAACCTCCATTGCAGCTAAATACGAGGACATGACTAAGTTCTAGTCCATGAGATATAAGAAGTAGTGTTAGGAATTAAACTATGTCCCCCTCCAAACTTGCATGTTGAATCCCTAACCTCCTGTATCTCAGAATGTGACTATTATTTGGAGATGGGAGTCTTTTTTTTTTTTTTTAAGATTTTATTTATTTATTTGAAAGAGATCACAAGTAGGCAGAGAGGCAGGCAGAGGGAGAGGAAAGGAAGCAGGCTCCCTGAGGAGCAAAAGCAAAAGTCTGTTTGGAATCTAATTAAATTTACTTACCCTAATTCCTATTGGCTTAAATGTAGAAACAGCCATCTGGGATTGTGAGATGATACTAAGATTGAAAACCACCGATCATGAGGAAACAGACAAAAGAAACCTGGATCCTTGACTAGAGCAGTTCCAGACTAGACTGACTACCTCTAGATTTCCTTAATGTGAGAAAAATACACTTCACTCCTAACTAAGATACTAGATACATGTGTGTGCATGTACATATACACAGACACAAAGTAATTCTGATAAAACCAGTAATAATTCCTCAATTCCTACAAGCAAAAATCAAGCAGCAACATTCTGGAGCTTATATGTACTTGGGAGAGAAAAAGTTAAAATAAAGAAAAGTTGGTATTTTTTTTTTTAAGTTGGTATTTTTTTTTAAAGTTTTTTTTTTTAACATGGGGCTCAAACTCACAAACCCAAGATTAAGAGTCGCATGCTCTACCAACTGACCCAGCCAGAGACCCCAAAAGTTGGCATTTTATGGAGAATATAAGAGCATCACCCTTGTGCTCTAGTACCACCTCTGCTATAAGGAAAAGACTGAACATAGTAATAGGGTGAGTTAGGGGTAGCACCCATCAAAATAAAGAACATTCAAGCTCCAGAGTATAGAAGGCAGCAAGCATGTTGTAGTGGATAAATTTTATGAACTCTGTAATTTGATGTGAATTTGGCTAGAAGAGTCTGGTTTCTACAACTTAGCAATCAGGTAACTAAGCCTGGGCCTCCTCATTTGTAAGAGCAGGCATCAGACACACCTTACGGAGTCACTGAAAAAACATGTGAGATAACAAGTGCAATGTGCTTGCACACAGTAGATGCTCAGAAAATGTCATTCCACAGTAAGAAGGGAAAGAACAATGACTGAGAGACCCCTTTCCCTTGCTGTTCACTGGTACTGTTTTTCTCTTATGAATGAACACATTTCCATTCAGAATTGGTATCTTATATATACCCTTTTCCCAATCAGTGTAGAAGCCATGTTATCCTGCATAGGTGAGACTCTTACCTATTTCAATGATAAGCGGACAGTAAAAGACTACAAGAAATAGAAAAGAGAATTTTATTTACCCCTTCCTGTTAGCTTCTACTTTTTCTTAGTACTTTGGTATTTTAAGAATTATCTGGGTTTTTTTAATTTATTTATTTATTTATTTGAGAGAGAGACAGTGAGAGAGAGCATGAGCGAGGAGAAGGTCAGAGGGAGAAGCAGACTCCCCGTGGAGCTGGGAGCCTGATGCGGGACTCGATCCTGGGACTCCGGGATCATGACCCGAGCCGAAGGCAGTCGTCCAACCAACTGAGCCACCCAGGCGCCCCAAGGGTTTTTTTTTTTTTTTTTTAAGTCAATTCAGGTAAATGCTTCTTCCAAAAGAAAGAATTCCAATGTTTGATATAGCTGTAAGCACAGGACCAAGGCAAGAGATCAATCACTGAAGAGTGACAAGGTCTTCAGACTCTGTTACCCACGATGGCTGGTCAGATGTGTAAAGAATACCTAATATTTGATGGTTCAGATCCTAAGGAGCCCTCACTTCTAGAATTACTTCTAGAACTACTCACTCTGTTGTGTGCACAGAGTTAGACACAAAGTAGGCATTATCGTTCCTTTTTTATGGAAGAATAAACTGAAGATCAAAGTGATCAGAAGGCAAAACTCATTCACTCTAATTTCAAAGTACATCAAAAATCTGATGATTTCCCACACTTCCACTGCTACCACCTTAATCCAAGCCGCCATCTTTCTTGGTGGAATGATATAATAAGCTACTAACTAGTTTCTGGCTTCCAACCTCGCTTCCCTCCAGTATTTTCTAAACATGGTAGCCACAGTGACTGTGAAAAAACATCTTCAGATCATGTTACACATTTGCTCAAAACCATCCAATGGCTCCCATCTCAATCAGAGCAAAAGCCGAAGTTCTTAAAATGACCTACAAAACTTAAATAATCTCAATACCAGTTTGCCCTCTGATCCTATCTCTTATTATGCTGCCCCCAACCCCCACTATTGCAGGTCCAGTCATACTGGCTCCCCGCTATGCTCTAAGCCCACTTTATAGTGATTATTTTTGCTGTTCCCTCCTTCTGCCCAGAGCAATCATTTTCCAGATAACAGCATGCTTACTTCGTCTCTTCAAGTCTTTACTGAAATGCTATCTCAGTAAGCCTTCCTCTGGTCATAATAACTAAAATTATAAAACCCCTAATACTTCCTATCCTACTCCAAGGCCTCCCCTAACAAAAAGTTATTTAATTAGATTCCAAACAGACTTTTGCTTTTCTTTGCTTAACAGATAAATCTGATGGTTTTCTTCCTCTGAGACAGAAAGTGATGGTATAATGAAAAGTTCACATCTCACTCATAGAGATGCAAATACTTCAAAAGGGGAGAACAAATTCATGGACTTCTTGAGGTCTCTTTCAGTCCTTCAAATCTGTAAATAGTCAAGTATGGGAGCACTGGAAAAAGGAGAACAAGACCCACCATAATTTCTATCTATGATATAAAATATAAGAAGAGAAACATAATACTCTTGATTTCACTTACAAAAATCTAGGGGGGTAGGTTTCTTGGTATGAATGACTCATTCTCAATCTCTAAAGCAATAAGTACAGGAGAAAATACATGCCATGATCTCCGATGACAAGGAACTAACACTGAGCTGAGTGAAATTTCCCAGACCTACCCTAATAAATATGAACAGGCTAGGAAAGTGAAAATGGAAAACACAGATGAAACCTCCAGCTTATTTTCTTTCTTCTTCTTTTTAAAAAATAATTAATTAATTAATTAATTAATTTGACAGACAGAGATCACAAGTAGGCTGAAAGGCAGGCAGAGAGAGAGGAAAGGAAGCAGTCTCCCTGCTGGGCAGAGAGCCCGATGTGGGGCTCGATCCCAGGACTCTGGGATCATGACCTGAGCCGAAGGCAGAGGCTTTAACCCACTGAGCCACCCAGGTGCCCCTCCAGCTTATTTTCTAACACCAGACAAATGGAGTTAGAGTGGAAGAGAAACAAGAAAAACAAGTCAGACACAAGGTGCCAATTTCTGACTCAGATTTAAAGTTACCAAAATAAGTAAGGCACCTAGATATAATGACAAATCTCTTCTGGTCTATAAGGCCAGAGTTTGGCATAAGCTCAACTGACTATCCCAGCAGCCTGATTCACAAACAGGTGATAGGTGTTTCCCACCATATCTTCTTCCAATCAAATCACATTAAGAAGATGATGTATCATTACAGTGTTTATATTAAACTGCAAATTTTTGAAAGAGAAAACATCTTATACCATTCTTAAAACATTTTATTTCACAGCTTTAAATAGCGTTATGGTATTACTGTCGCATATCATTGAGTAAATGAATTCTGCAAGGTTAAATGATGATATGTATATGTTCTATCTGCTCATTGGCCCCAGGTCAGCCAATCTGATCCAGGACTCCATGGCAACAGGCTCTATCACTAAGAGCTACAAGACAAGATTCCCTCTGCCTTTTCTGTCCTCCTCCTCCTCCTCCTTCTTCTTTTTTTTTTTTAAATAATGCATTTCTCACAGAAACTGCTGCAAATACTGTCAAAAAATAGTCTCTACAGACAAATAAGAAATCCTGCCACTCTGATATACTAAAAATGAATACTGGGGAGAAAGAGTGGATAGCAATGACAATGAATCTATGCAAATAACAAGGGATCCCCAAAACTCCAGAGATTTGACCCTGTTTAATTTCAGTAGAGAAATTCGGGAACCCTTGAATTGTGAAAAACCAACACCAATATAAATTGAGGATTAGTAATTAGGGAGTGTTGCCTTCCCCGCTTAAGTTATGGTATTGAAGCTTCCCATGCCACAATATACAGGGAGAGCAAAAAGCTTTAATTTAAGACAGCTAACCTTTTCCCACAATTTTTTTTTGAACTGTTAAAATAAGCCTCAAAACTCACAGATCTCAGGTTCTTATTCTCCGTATCTTGCAAACCACAGTTATATGTCCTTCGAATTCTAAGTCTGTCTTCTCTACATTCCCCTCCCCAGCACCCTCACTATGCTTAGGAAAAAACTGCCATGTCCAAATGAGGAAATAATATATTTGCTCTTCACATACCATATGCCCCCATTCCTTCTCCCTCAGCTGTAGACCTTCTTGAAGCAAAGAGGAAACAAGATAATTACAAACTAGACAAGGAAACTAGAATGAAACAACCCATCATTCTCCCCAGTGATACTCACTGACATTCTAAAATCCACCTGACATATTACAAGGTATCCTGCTTCCCTGGCATGGTTTTCGCCAATAACTGATATAATATCTTTGGATGCAACAAGAAACTTTGGTCCCCACCTTGTGGCACATGATGGTAAGTGAATGCTAAGAAGCAGACAGAATCTGAATGGTCAGGGTCAAAATTAGCTTGGAAACTGTACATTTGCATCTGGCTCATTTCTGTTTTAATTGTGCTAAACAGACATAATATAAAAATTACCATTTTATTCATTTTTAAGAATACAGTTCAGTAGTAGCATTAAGTACATTCACATTTTCCTGCATTGTAGAAGAGAACATCGTTTCAGACACAAAAGCCATGGTAAGAAACTACAATCATTCTTTCTAGGACTATTTACTAGAACATGTATTTATTATACAAGGCACTTACTATTAAGAAGTATAGCTTATGAAGAACATTCAGATGTTAAGATCTGACACTAATGCTCACTAAAAACAGCCACCCACATGTCTATTTCCAGTATGTTTTTCATATGCTGAATACAGTTTCTTACATGCACATCTCAGGTCCCAAATAAGTCCAAAGTAGATGGAAGTCTACATCTCTTTTGTCAGCACTGAGTTCCAAGGGACCCGTAAGAGCAGACTAACATGAGAAGCAATAGACAGAGTTCCAGAAATTCCTAGAACAGAGAAAATGCTCCCTGTTACACGGTTTCAAATTTCCCAAGAATTAAGGAGATATTAAGGAGAATGAAGGTTGTTAAGGAGACAACCCAGAAAAAAGGTAAAATGTAACTTGTAGTGGGAATCATAAATAATATCAAAACTAAAAAAAAAAAAAGTCACTGTGGGGGGAGAGGGGAAATCACTCCTAGGCCACTCTCTACATCAATTTCCTTTATACCTTCATAGCAGAAAACCCAAACATTTTGCTCTGGTCCTACAGTGCAGCAACCCCCGCCCCGACCCTGCCCGCCGCCTTTTTTTGAGATCCCGGGCCAGTACATATAGAAACACAGCATATTTACTGACCCAAGAAGCACAGGAAGTTGCCTGAATAGGCTATTTTCTCAGGATACCCACCCTGGGCTCTGGTCAGAGGAGGTCATCTTCCTCAAGAACCAACTACAGCCACAGCTGCTCTCATTTATTACACGCCTACTGTATTCCAAACACCATACTCAAGAATTTATAGAAGTTACCACACTTATCTTCACTTTAATATATTCTGAAAATCTGCCTTCAAATAAAGGATTAAAATTTTTTTCATTCTTTTTCTTTTGTTTTTAAAGATTTTATTTATTTATCTGTCAGAGAGAAAGAGCACAAGGAGGGAGAGCAGTGGGCAGAGAAGCAGGCTCCCTGCTAAGCACGGGGCCTGATGTGGGGCTTGATCCCAGGACCCTAAGATCATGAACTGGGCCAAAGGCAGATGCTTAACTGAATGAGCCAGCTAGGCATCCCCTTCATCCTTGTTAACAAGACCAGAAAAGGTCCTTGATAGGCTTCTTTATACTTACAGAAAACACATACACACAAAAGAAAAGAAAAATGAGCCATAATCCATAACTAAGAGATAACTGTGATTAACAATAGTGTTTTCAGATAAATTTTTCTAAATTCTGTTTCCATATTTCTATGGAATTTGTATCCACATTGCATGTTATTTCCATACCTAATAATTTTTATGTAGTATACATTATATACAGAACATCTTTATACCATGTTTTTTCTACTACTAAAATGTGATTAAAAAAAAAAAAAAAAAACCTGTGGCCATTTTCTCCATTATTACTTTTACCAGTCACTTTAATAGCTATCTAATATTCTACTACATACATGTACCATAATTTTTTTTTTAAAGATTTTATTTTTAAGGGGCACCTGAGTGGCTCAGTCATTAAGTGTCTGCAGCTCGGGTCATGATCCCATGGTACTGGGATTGAGCCCCACATCAGGCTCTCTGTTTGGCAGGAAGCCCGTTATTCCCTCTCCCCCTGCTTGTGTTCCCTCTCTCACTGTGTTTCTCTCTGTCAAATAAATAAAATCTTAAAAAAAAATTATTTTTAAGTAATCTCTATACCCAAAGTGGGGCTTGAACTCACAACCCCAAGATTAAGAGTGGCATGTTCTACTGATTAAGCCAACCAGGAACCCCACATGTACCATAATTTTTAACTATTTCCTTATTATTGTATAGTTAGTAAGTGGTTAAATTATTTTTGAAAAAAAATTTTTTTTGAAGATTTTATTTATTTGTTTGACAGACAGAGATTACAAGTAGGCAGAGAGGCAAGGCAGAGAGAGAGGAAGGGAAGCAGGCTCCTCGCCAAGCAGAGAGCCTGATGTGGGGCTTGATCCCAGGACCCTGAGATCCCTGAGCTGAAGACAAAGGCTTTAACTCACTGAGCGGCCCAGGCGCCCCCAGGGAAGCTGTTAATTTTTACAACAAAATAATGTTGTGATGCGTATCTTTGAACTTAGATCTTTATTCATATTTCTCATCAACATTTAGGAGTTTTGGAGATAAAAAAATTTCTCCCTTAGTTCACCCCAGTAAATAGAAAAAAGGAGAGCCACACTACCTAATTATGGTATTTTTCAACTGTTCCCTCAGAAACACATCGTGTCCACTTAAGCACATCCCATGACAGTGCCTAGACTTTAAGTTAGATATTCACCCAGGCAGTGTACTTCTTACTTTTATTCAACTCATGCCCTGCCGTTTTAGTAATATTAACTCTCCTTTCTTATATATCACTAGAAGAGATATATACGCTGTACTCCTTTAGACTGACTGACCTAAGAAAATTAATAGGGAGGAAAGAGGGCGTCTGGGTAGCTCAGCTGGTTAAGGGTCTGACTTGATTTCAGCTCTGATCACAGGGTTGTGAGATGGAGCCCTGTGTCAGCTCTGTGCTGGGTGTGGAGTCTGCTTAAGATTCTCTGTCTTGGGGCATGTGGGTGGCTCAGTCATTAAGCGTCTGCCTTCAGCTCAGGTCATGATCTCAGGGGGCTGGGATGGAGCCCCACATCAGGCTTCCTGTTCAGCGGGAAGCCTGCTTCTCTCTCTCCCCCTGCTTGTGTTCCCTCTCTTGCTGCGTGTCTCTGTCTTTAATATGAAACTGTAAGAAAATAAAAGGGCATGGAGATATTGAATACTTCAATATTTGTGATTTGACATTTGGTCTATTTAAGATCGTAGATTTTTTTTTAAGTGGTTTTTTTTTTTTGTTGTTGTTGTTTTTAAGATTTTACTTATTTGACAGAGAGAGAGAGACAGCGAGAGAGGGAACACAAGCAGGGGAAATGGGAGTGGGAGAAGCAGGCTTCCCGATGAGTAGGGAGCCCGATGCAGGGCTCGATCCCAGAAATCTGCGATCATGACCTAAGCCGAAGGCAAATGCTTAACAACTAAGCCACCAAGGTCTCCCAAGACCCTAGATTTTTTCTGAAGTGAGTTCGATGTCCAAGATGGGGCTTAAACTCACAACCCCGAGTTCAACAGTCACATGTTCTACCAACTGAGCCAGCCAGGCACCTAGAGTTTTTTTTTTTTTTTTTTTTAAAGATTTTATTTATTTATTTGACAGACAGAGATCACAAGTAGGCAGAGAGGCAGGCAGAGAGAGAGAGAGAGGGAAACAGGCTCCCTGCTGAGCAGAGAGCCCGATGCGGGACTCGATCCCAGGACCCTGAGATCATGACCTGAGCCGAAGGCAGCGGCTTAACCCACTGAGCCACCCAGGCACCCCACCTAGAGTTTTTTAAGCTTGTGAAATGAAGGAGTCTTTCTATATAATGGTTCATATAAATCCCACACTCACAAATATGTGGAGAAAGAATACCACCTCATCAACTCAGAGAGAAAAGGAGAGGATACAAAGTTTCAGAGGTAGACAATAAAGACAAGTGTCCTAAGATTTTAAAGTATATCAGAACCAATGCTACAAAGTAAAACATAAAACAAACAAACAAAAAAAAAACAAACAACCATCATCTACAGAAGTCAAAAGATGAATGATGGCCAAGGAAATAAAAAGAGAGCTATTAATCTGACTTAATGTGTTCCCCAATTGGGTCTCAAATAATAAGCATCAGATTAAAGAAGATACTTCTTTATTTATTTTTATTTTTAAAAGATTTTTATTTATTTATTATTTGACAGAGAGACAGACAGGGAAAGAGAGAACACAAGCAGGGGGAGTGGGAGGGGGAGAAGCAGGCTCTTCACTGAGCAGGGAGCCCAATATGGGTCTCAATCACAGCACCCTGGGATCACGACCTGAGTGGAAAGCAAATGCTTAACTGACCAAGCCACCCAGGTGCCCAGAGAAGATACTTCTAAAAGGATCAACTGTGTCAATTTTAACCTTAAATATTTAGATTATGCTTATATTCTTTTAAAAAACTCAATATTCTACATAGCTTTAAAATGACTTCTGGCTTCCTCAAAAATTACTGTTTAATATATTTTTTTAAGATTTTATTTATTTATTTGACAGAGAAAGAGAGGACATGCAGGGGGAGCAGCCAAGGGAGAAGCAGGCTCTCTGCCATCTGCTGAGCAGGGAGCCGAATGCAAGACTGGATCCCAGGACCCTGGGATCATGAGCTGAGCTGAAGGCAGACACTTAACTGACTGAGCCACCCAGGCACCCCAACTCTGTTTAGTTTCTAAACATTAACAATAGTGGCTAATGCTAAGTAAGCCTTTAAGAGGACCAGGAACTATCTTAAAGGCTTTACATGCATTAATTCTTTTAGTTCTCAAACAACTCTAGGAGGTGGATACCATTGTTACCTTCATTTCATATATTTTACACATGAAGAAATGGAGAGGTTAAGTAATTTGCCCGATGTCAGAGAACCAGCAATTGGCATAGCTGGGATTTGAGTTCAGGCAGTCTAAATCCAGAGTCCAAGCATTTAGCCACTACACTTAAAAAAAAGCTCCTAACAGGCTATAGACAATCGGAGTGGGTAGGCTAGGAGAGAACACCAGAGAGAAGTAGGTATAGAACTTAAGGCACAGGAGCATGTGGGTGGCTCAGACAGTTAAGTGTCTGCCTTCAGCTCAGGTCCTGATCCCAGGACCTTGGGATCAAGCCCTGGGTCCATCCCCCTACTCAGCAGGGAGTCTGCTTCTCCCTCTGCCTCTGCCCCTCCCCTAGCTCATTCTCTCTCTCTCTCAAATAAATAAACAAATAAATCTTTTTTAAAAAGTTTCAGGCACAGAAATAGTCTCAAGCAATTTTGCCAGAAAATTCTTTGAACATATATCACATTTTAAATTATCCCAAATAGGGTGATGGTAAACACCTTTTGCAAAAGCAGTTCTTGTCCTTTTCCTCCCCCTTTAAAAAAAAAAATTAAATTAAGAAGGATAAGAAACTGAAATCTTACTTCTCCAACACCTTTCAACAGCTTTTCTTGCCTTGACCTTTTCCAAAACCTTGACAGTTAAAAAACAAAGATGAAAAAAGAAGGCACTTTCAATTGAAATAAAAAAGACCTCTTAGTAATTTTTCCACTGCTAATGACTGAAACATTTAAGAAAGACTTAGGTCGATCCCACCCACTCCCAAATGGAATGAAAACCAAGTTAAAACCGTCATCTTTTAATTTCACAGCAGTTTTCTTCCCCCTCTATGGCTATTCCTGTCCTCACTGCAGACAGGGAACTGCTCCCAATGACGTCAGAGCAGTCTCCCAGCAACGATTAATAAGGGCTGTCCACCACAGGGGTTTCCTGAAAAGCTAACAAGAAACTGTCCACATATTTGCTGCAATACTGAGATATAAGGATGTGATGGAATTTCTCTTAACCCTTATAGCTCCAGTCTCTGGCAAGTTTCAAAATAAGTTATTCTTCTGGAATGCTCTCAGTTTACCCTAGGATTATCTTCCTTTTCCTCCTCCAACTTCTCTCCAAATAAAATTGTAATTTTGTTAGTTTGAAATATTTTTGTCTGTAATAAATTGATAATATTGATATATTGAACTACTATAAAAAATAGGACTGGAATCTGAGTCTGGCAGATAATATTCTTTTCACTTCACACCAGAACTTAGAATAACTGAGAGCACAGAACAGAAAAGAATGTCAGGGCAGAAAAGCCAGCAAGTTCTTAAAGGTACTTTTCCACATATGCTAGCCAAACACATCCACAGACAGGCAAAAACCTCAAATTTTCCTAGGCTCTAGTCTACTGAATTTTTCACACTGACCTCTGCAGGCAGCCCTCCAGAGATCAGTGGTATTAAATGGAGTTGCATAAAAAAGAACTGGAAGCCCATATACTTACTTAATCCAGGAAAGGGTAAATTAGGTTCACACCCAAGAGGGTATCTAACAATTTCTTCCTAAAGCTTTGCTCTAGCGTCATACACTCAAAATGAGAGTTTTAGTCTACAGTGGCAAGGAATTTCACCTAACTACCTATTTTTGAGGTCTGAGAAACAGCATACAAACTGCCTGCTCAGGACCAGTGCAAATAAGGTAGAAATAATTCCAAATTCCAAAGCTCAACCTAGAATTACCCGTGGATGCTAGGTTCCAGAAACCTGCTCGTGAGCACCTTCTCTTTCCATATTTAGAAAAAGCAATTAGGTAAAATTCATAAGCAGCAAGACATACAGGGTTAATTCAGGCACTGTGCTTCAGCAGTCAGCTCTGGCCCCAACCTATTCTAAAAAGAAACAAACAAAATAGCATCGCTATCATTAACAACATCCCACTTTGGCTTCTGCTCTGTTCAATGGAACCCAGTTATCATTAAGGCATAGATGGGAGAGAACGCACCGCTTCAGATGGATTTTCTTCTTCCTTCTCTCTGTCCCCTCCCTCTTGGAAGAAAAAAGACTGCAAACAAAATCACTACGTCACTGGAGGCAGAGGGAATCCCATCCCTGCACTCTTTAGATACCAAGGTCAGCAAACAAAAGCCAATTACAAGAAACAAATAAGTAATCCAAAATAAGCAGCAGTAAATCCACAGGAAATTCTTACGATAAAGCTCAATATGTCAAAAAGTGTGTTTCAGTAAAAAAGCTGAACAAATTTTCCTAAGACGTTCATAATTTAAAAAAGCTTCCCAGACACAGCAAAGGCGACATATTTCTTATCATCACAGTTAAAGACTAGGGGGCAGTTACATAAAGACACAGGACACAGAGACATATTCACCAGCTGGGTGTGGATAGCTGTGGAATGACACAGTGAAGGATATTTATAGGGGATTCCCTGCTTCCTGCAATGTGCGTCAACAGCATCACCAAAGGAACAGAAATCACCACTATTCTCATAAGCTAAATCTGAATGAAGCATCACTTGAAATAGCTATGGAAGAGGTAGAATCTGAATACAATAAAAGTTCTAGCAAACCTAATTTTTAAAACATTTTAAAGGTAAAAATCAGCAAATGAAAATGCCCACAAAACAACATTTGATAACTCTGTAATTTTCCTACTGTATATTATACAGTTAAATTGGCCAAGATAAAAAAGGGATCTATTTTTCTAGCTTCTTCCTTACCCAGTCTATGGAGTTCAAGGACTATTTATATAAAGAAAGAAAATTATACAAAACTCACCCCAGATGGATCTGCACTTAAACCAACAGCAAGCTCACATTTTTAATGGAGACCTCATTGTAAGAATCTGTTCTGCCGGAATTTTGCAGGAAGAAATTCCTTCTGGGAAACCTGTGCCTCTTCCCCCACCCACGGTCCCCTCCCACCCCCTTCACCCTTGAATGAAATGCTACTGATCCTTGCTGCTGCGTCTCCAGCAGGCTAATTGCTCTGACAAGCAGCTCTGAAGCAGACCTCGGCCCAGCTGTTCAGAGAGATGTCACCTAGAGCTCTGCCAACAGTCTCTCTCTGTCTCTCTCTCTCTCTCTCTCTCTCTCTCTCTCACACACACACACACACACACACACACAGGCTGCAAGAGCACCCCCTCCCAACTCCTCTTTGCGTTCTCATTCAAGCACTTCAGTGACATGCCTGCCCCCACACTGCTCTGAGGATAGCTTTTAAAGATACAGCAGCAGTTCCTTTCTGCTGCATACACAGAGATGCCAAAATAAGGGCTTATTAAATAAGAAAATAATGAGTTGCAGATATGTATGGAGTTAAAAGTTCACTTTTAAATCTACTTTGCCTTTTTCTCACCTGTGAAATAACCGAGGACAGAAGAATGATCTTTGCTTAAATGCTACTAGGCTAGACTTCAGAAATTAGGACCAAACCTAGAAACAGAATTTTCTTTCCAGTGAGCTATATTTAGTGCAATCATTTTTCACTTGGAGGAAGAAGGTGGGCAACCCAGAATACTAGTAGCTGTCTGTTCCTCCTTCCATGTGTGTCCCAAAAGGATGGGGAAGAGACTCTGACTATAAAATGGGGGAATGGGAAACTATGAAGGCTTCTTACTGATAAAATTGATAAAAAAAGGACAAGAAAAGAGTGTAAGTATGTGGATGAGGATAAATAGATTTTTAAAAAAGAAAGAGTACAAAAAACAACAGGAGGAAGAGTAATAGTTCTTTTTTTTTTAAAAGATTTTATGTATTTATTTGACAGGCAGAGATCACAAGTAGGCAGAGAGGCAGGCAGAGAGAGGAAGGGAAGCAGGCTCATCGCTGAGCAGAGAGCCCAATGCAGGGCTCGATCCCAGGACCCTGGGATCATGACCTGAGCTGAGCCACCCAGTTCTTAAAAATATGCAGGGTCTGGGGCACCTAGATGGCTCAATCAGTTAAGCATGATTCTTGTCTTTGGCTCAGGTCATGAATTCAGGGTCATGAACTCAGGGTCCTGGGGTGAAGCCACTCTCCAGCTCAGGTTCTGTGCTTGTCCCTCTTGTCCCTCTTCCTCTGTCCCTCCCCTCACCAGCACTCTCTCTCCTTCTCTAAAATAAATAAATAAAAATCTTTAAAAAGAAAAAAATTTGCATGACTCGCAGACAGAAGACAAATAAGTGACCTCGGGTCCTGATTTTTATTTTTTATTTTATTTTTTAATTTTTTAAAGATTTTATTTATTTGTCAGAGAGAGAGAGGGAGAGAGCGAGCACAGGCAGACGGAATGGCAGGCAGAGGCAGAGGGAGAAGCAGGCTCCCTGCTGAGCAAGGAGCCCAATGTGGGACTCAATCCCAGGACGCTGGGATCATGACCTGAGCCGAAGGCAGCTGCTTAACCAACTGAGCCACCCAGGCGTCCCAGGTCCTGATTTTTAAAAGCCCAAGGAAAGGTAGTAATAATTTACATTGCCATAGGAACTAATGGACATTATAAGTGGCACAAGTTCTTCAGTAGCACAAAACAATACATGGGTAGGGGTTCAGGCATCCTGAGGAAAACGATAAAACCTGTCACAAAGACAGGTTCATTCATATTCATATTCATTGTGAGCTTGTCTTCTTACTATGGGCCAAACATTATGATAAACTCTAGGAGTATGAGAGAGATTCATTAAGGATCATACAGAAGGAAAAAAGAAAGGGTCTGGCTTTTACTTTGAATGAGATGAGAAGTGACTAGAGGGGTAAAAAGCTGATCCTAAAGGGCCAAAGAGACCACTGACAGGAATCTGGCTCTTCCATTTAGAGAGGCAATCTCACTTGAGATGAGAGTCCAGTGGGAGTTCTTAAGCAGAGGAATGTTATGTTTCTGACCTTTATTTCTTTTTTGCTTCCAAATTTTTGAGAAATTTCTAACATACAGAGATTTTGCAAGAACAGTACAACAGCCAACTAGATTCATATTCGGATTTAGTATGTATGTGTGCATGCACCCATGTGTGTAAATTCTTTTCAGGGCTATTTGAGATGTTCTCATAATGACCCTTCACATATAATAATTCAGCATGTATCTCCTTGTATCTCTTAATAAAGCCACTCTGAACTATGAAATAACCACCTGTCAAGTCCCAGTTGGGTTACTGGGTGGTGTACCTGCCAAAAAATCTAAATAACACTGCAAATGCTTAGAAAACTCAAATGACTTTGGAATCACCATCCACTAAAGGCTGGCCAGAACTTGCAAGCTGAACCTAACCAAGTCAAATGCCTGCTAAAATAAGAGTCAATGTTCACCATGACATTTAAATCAGACCCAGATCCTTTAACATAATATTCATAATTTCGAAAATATAATCTAAAAATTTCTTGGCATACAAAAAAACCCAAAAAAACAAAACAAGATAATTTCAATTTGCATAGGAAAAGAGATGACCAGATACAACATTGAGATAACACAGATATAGGAAATCTGACAGCTATTAAAACAGCTATTATTAAAATGCTCCAACAGCACAGTATAATGTGTAGATTTGTCTAATCACTATGTTGTACACCTGCAACTAATATAACACTGTGTGTCAACTATACTTAAAAAAAGGTACTCAAAAAGACTTCCGTGGAGGTAGAAAGATAATCTGTCACTTGGAATTACGTTTAAGCATGATAAATGCCTAGATTGACCTAATATCCGTATCCATGATTAAAACAATAACCTTCCTGGGCACCTGGGTGGCTCAGTCATTAAGCATCTGCCTTTGGCTCAGGTCATGATCCCAGGACCCTGGGATCAAGCCTTGCACTGGACTCCCTACTCAGCAGGAAGCCTGCTTCTCCCTCTCCTCACCCTCAATTATACTCCACCTCTCGCTGTCTGTCAAATAAAATCTTAAAAAAATATAATGACATTTCTTTTATTTAGGGAAATAATCCTGAAACCAATAGGAATCTTAAAAAAAAAATGAAATTTCTTTTATTTAGGGAAATATTCCTGAAACCAATAGGAAGATAGAATATTTTAAGAAAAAATAGAGGATATAAAGAAGAACCAAAAGGAAATGTTAGAACTGAAAAATATTAACAACCAAAATATACATACTCAGTTCATGGGTTCAACAGCAGAACAGAAACGACAGAAGAATCCAGTTAATTTTCAGACAGCTCAAATTCAAACTGAAGACAGATAAATTTGAAGACAGGTCAATTTTTTTTTTAAGATTTTATTTATTTATTTGATAGAGATCACAAGTAGGCAGAGAGGCAGGCAGAGATAGAGAGCGGGAAGCAGGCTCCCCACTGAGCAGAGAGCCCAACTTGGGCCTTGATCCCAGGACCCTGAGACCATGATCTGCACCTAAGGCAGAGGTCAACCCACTGATCCACCCAGGTGCCCTGAAGACAGGTCAAATCTTAATAGCAATATCAAACAGGAATCAATATCAAATCTGAACAACAGAGAGAAAAAAGACTTGAGGAAAAAAGAACAGATTATCAATGATCTGTAGGGCAATACCAAAATGTCTAATATTTGGGCCATCGGTGTCCCAAAAGGAGAGAAGCAAGAGTCTGGTGTAATATTTGAAGAAATAATGGTTAAAAAGTCATAAATTTGACAAAAGACATAAATATATAGAGTCAGGAAGCTCAGCAATCCCCAAAAAGGATAAAACGAAAGTCTACTCCTGGATTCACAATAATCTCAAGCTAAAAACTAAAGACAAAGTAAAAAAAATAAATCTTGAAAGCAACCAGGGAAAAATGATGTTATTACCTATTAAGGAAAAAATGATCTGAATGCCTCTATAGTTCTCATCAGAAAGGGGCAAGAAGGAAATAAAACAGCATTTTAAAGCGCTGAAAGGAAATACAGGTTTCTATATCCAGGGGAAATATCCTTGAGGATGAAGATGACATAAACATTCTCAGATAAAGGAAAGCCAAGAGAATTTACTGCTACCAGACCTATTCTAAAAGAATGGCCAAAAAAGTTCTTGAGAAAGATGGAAAATAATACAACTAATCTTGGAACACCAGGAACAAAGAACGAAAAATATAAATGCTAAATATCTGGTTACATATAATAGGTTATTCTCCTCCTCTTGAGTTCTTTGAAATGTTTGATGTTTGCAAACAAAAATTGCAAGATGATCAAATGGAATTTTCACTATGTGTCGATAAATGTAACAGATAAGACAACTACAATATTAAGGGGAATACGGCAGGAACCTATATGGTGGGAAGGTTTCAACATTCTACCTAAAATGGCAAAGTATTAATTCTAAGTAGACCACTAAAAGCTAGGTGTGTATATTGACAAAAAAACAAAACAAAACAAAACAAGAGATTCCTAGAGCAGCCAATAAAATCTACATAAAAATGTATAGTCAAAACCTAATAGATAAAATTAAATAATTAAAATAGACTATCACAAAATGTTCAAATGTCTCAAAAGGCAGGAAAAGGATATTGTTACAGAATTAAAAATAGGAAGAACAAAGGAAAAAAGAATAAGATGGTAGGACTTAACACTAAACATATCAATAATAACATATAATGTAAATGGTCTAACAATGCCAATTAAAAGACAGGTAGTTGAAGAGTGCCTGGGGTGGCTCAGTTGGTTAGGCATCTGCCTTTGGCTCAGGTCATGAAATGACGGTCCTGGGATCAAGCCCAGCTCTGGCTCCCTGCTCATCAGGGACCCTGTCTCTCCCTTTCCCCTCTGGCCCTCCTGCCCCCATGCTCATGCACATGCAATCTTTCCCTCTCTCTCAAATAAACAAAATCTTACCAAAAAAAGTTGCTCAAATATATTAGAAACTTTAAATATAATGATTTATACTTAGGAAGGTTGAAGGCAAACAGAATAAACTACTTAATATGGTACTTTAATAGTGGATACATGACTTTACACATTAATATTGTAGAGGGGTGCCTGGGTGGCTCAGTCAGATAGGCATTTGCCTTAGTTCTGGTCATGATCCCAGGGTCCTGGGATGGAACCCCACAGTAGGTTTCCCACTCAGCAGGGAGTCTGCTTCTGCCTCTCCCTCTGCCCTTCCCCCCACTTGTGCTTTCTCTCCCTTGCTCTCTTTCAAATAAATAAAATCTTAAAAAAAAAAACCCACAGAGCTATGTAATACAAAGAGTGAAATCTAATATAAATAATAGAGTTTACTTAATAATAAAGTGTCAATAGTGGTTCATCAATTTTTTAAAAGATTTATTCCTTTGAGAGAGAAAGAGACAGTGACAGAGATAGTGAGAGAGGAGAGGAAGAAACGGGCTCCCCACTAAGCAGGGAGCCCAAAGTGAGGCTCGATCCCAGGACCATCAGGACCAAAGCCAAAGGTAGATGCTTGACCAGTGAGCTACCCAGGTGTCCCCTGGTTCATCAATTTTAACACATATACTACAGTAACACAAAACACTAAGAGAAACTGTGTGTGTTTTGGGGGAGGATGGTATATGGGAACTCTGCATTTTCTGCTCAACTTTTCTATAAATGTAAAACTGCTCTAAAAAATAAAGTTTATTAATATAATTTTTTTAAAGATTTTATTTATTTATTTGAGAGAGAGACAGAGCATGAATGAGGGAGGGAGAGGGAGAGAATCTGAAGCAGACTTCATACTGAGCATGGAGCCCCATGCAGGGGTTTGATCTCACAACCCTGAGTTCATGAGCTGAAACCAAGAGTCACTTAACCAACTGAGCCACCCAGGTGCCCTTACTAATTTACATTTTAAAAGGTTAAAAATGATACACTGTACAGTCACCCAAAAAAGCCAGAATGGCTATATTAATATTAGACAAAGTAGACGTCAGGGCAAAGAAATTACCAGGGATAAAGAACAATGTGAGATGATGATAAAAGGGGCAACTTCACCAAGAGGACAGTTCTAAACATCTATACCCCTAACAACAGAGCTTCAAAATTCACAAAGCAAAATCTAAGAAATGAAAGTAAAAATAGACAAATAGTTTTCAAGACCCCTTCCCATCTGGGAACAGACAAACCTATTTTTTTTTTTTTTAGATTTTATTTATTTATTTGACAAAGAGAGAGAGAAAGCACAAGTAGGCAGAGGGGCAGGCAGAGGGAGAGGGAGAAGCAGGCTCACCACTGAGCAGGGAGCCTGACATGGGGCTCGATCCCAGGACCCTAGGACCATGACCTGAGCCAAAGGCAGTCGCTTAACTGACTGAGCCACCCAGGTGCCCCAAGACATACCAAAAATTAGCAAGGATGTAGAAGAACTGAACAATATCCTCAAAAAACAGGATCTAATTGATATACAACGCAAACTAAAAATAGAATACTCATAGTGCTCATGAGACATTCAAAAAGACGGACCATCTATCCTGAGTCATAAACAACCTTAACATATATATAAGAACTGAAATCATACAATGTATACTCTCTCACCATAATGGAATGAAAGAAATCAATAACAAATACAGGAAAACCTCCAAACACTTGGAAATTAAACAACACACTTCCAAATAATCCACTGGTCAATCTGAAGAAAAATTGGAAAATATTCTAAACTAAACAAAAATGTAGATATATCAAAATCTGTGGGATACAAACTAAAGAAATACTAATGGGGAAATAGATACGAAATGCTAAATGCTTACATTAGAAAAGTAGTATCATGTACTAAATATCTGTGTCTCTCCACAATTCATATATTGAAGCTTTAGCCCAGTGTGGCTGTATTTGGAATGGGGTCCTTCAGGAAGAAATTAAGGTTAAATGAGGTCACACAGATGGGGCGCTGATCTGATAGGATTAATGCCCTTATAAGAAGAGACATCATGGGGTGCCTGGGTGGCTCAGTGGGTTAAAACCTCTGCTTTCGGCTCAGGTCATGATCTCAGGGTCCTGGGAATGAGCCCCACATCCGGCTCTCTGCTCAGCAGGGAGCCTGCTTCCCCCCCCCCCCCCCCCCCCCCGCCTCTCTCTCTGCCTGCTGCTCTGCCTCCTTGTGATCTCTGTCAAAAAAAAAAAAAAGAGACATCAGGGGCATGTGGGTGATTCAGTCAGTTGAGCATCTGCCTTCTACTCAGGTCATGATCCCAGGGTCCTGGGATTGAGCCCCACATTGGGCTCCCTGAGCCTGTTTCTCCCTCTCCCTCTGCCTGCTGGTCCCCCTGCCTGGGCCCTCCCTCTCTCCCACTCTGTTAAATGAATAAATAAAATCTTAAAAAGAAAAAGAAAAAGTATCAGAACTTGCTATTTCTCCATCTTCCCCCATGTGTATAGGAGGTCATATGAATATACAGCCAAAGGGCAGCTGCCTACAAGACAAAAGAGGCTTCAGAATTAAACCTACTTTGTTGGCACCTTAATCTTAGATTTCCCAGGCCTAGAGACCTGTAAGAAATAATTTTTCTGGGGCACCTGGGTGGCTCAGTGGGTTGAGCCGCTGCCTTCGGCTCAGGTCATGATCTCAAGGTCCTGGGATCGAGTCCCGCATCGGGCTCTCTGCTCAGCAGGGAGCCTGCTTCCTCCCCTCTCTCTCTCTCTGCCTGCCTCTCTGCCTACTTGTGATCTCTCTGTGTCAAATAAATAAAAAATCTTAAAAAAAAAAAAAAGAAAGAATTTTTCTTTTCTTTTCTTTTTTTTTT
>NC_081562.1:92709767-92769198 GCF_022355385.1 Mustela nigripes
GCAGGGAGACTGCTTCCTCCCCTCTCTCTCTCTGCCTGCCTCTCTGCCTACTTGTGATCTCTCTGTGTCAAATAAATAAAAAATCTTAAAAAAAAAAAAAAAAGAAAGAATTTTTCTTTTCTTTTCTTTTTTTTTTTTTTTAAGATTTTATTTATTTATTTGACAGAGAGAGAGAGAGTGAGAGGAGGAACACAGCAGGGGGAGTGGGAGAGGGAGAAGCAGGCTTCCCACTGAGCAGGGAGACTGATGTAGGGCTCAATCCAGCACTCTGGGATCACGACCTGAGCTGAAGGCAGACACTTAACTGAGCCACCCAGGCACTCCAAGAAATAATTTTCTGTGAGAAATAATCTCCCCGTTCTCTGGTATTTTGTTATGGCAGCCAGAGCAGACTAATGTAAGTAGAGAGATCTCGATCACTAATCTAACCTTCTATCTTAAGAAACCAAAAGGGTGGCTCAGTGGGTTAAAGCCTCTGCCTTCTGCTCAGGTCATGATCCCAGGGTCCTGGGATAGAGCCCCACATTGGGCTCTCTGCTCGGCAGGGAGCTTGCTTCCACTCTCTCTCTCTGCCTGCCTCTCTGCCTACTTGTGATCTCTGTCAAATAAATAAATAAAATCTTTTTAAAAAAAGAAAGAAGAATGCAAAGAAAGAACAAAATAAAAAGAACAAAATAAACTCAATGTAACCAGAAGGAAGATAAATAATAAGAAGCAGAAATTAATAAATTAAAAACAGGAAAAAAAAAATCAAGGAAACCAAAAGCTGGTTCTTTGAAAATATAAAAAAATTAATAAATCTCCAGCAAGACTGACACAAAAGAGAGAAAACACACATAATAGCAGGAATTAAAAAAAAATAAAAAGGTAAAACAACAGATCCCATGGTCATTTAAAAGAGGGAATTACACACAATTCTAAACACACAGATTCAACTACTCAGTTGAAACAGACTGCTTCCTTGAAAACCAGAAATTATCAAAAGTTATTAGAGATAAATCAGGTATTTGAATAATCCTGTAACTATTAAGGAAATCTATAGGCCCAGATATTTTCTCTGGTAAATTTTGGCACACATTTACAGAAGAAATAGTACCAATTCTGTATAATCTCTTCAGAAAACAGAAGAGAAGAAAACACTTCCCAACTCATTTTATGAGACCAATATTACCCTGATACCCAAACCAGCAGAGATATTAGAAGAAAATACAGACCAATAACCTCATAAACAAAGACATTAAATGTTTCAACAAAATATTAGTAAATTAAATCAGTAATATATAAAAAGGATAATGCTTTACAATCTAGTGGGTTTGTCATGAGAATGCAAAGCTGATTCAATTTCTGGAAAGCAATCAATGTAATAATCCACCATATTGAACCCAAAGTGGGGGAAAAAACAACACATGATCATTTCAACCACTGCAGGAAAAGCATTTGGCAAAATTAAACACCCCCTCACACAACAGAAACTCTCAACAAACTATGAATACAAGGAAATTTCCTGAGTCTGATAAAGGGTAACTCTAACAATCTTGAAGACTGATGACTTCTGGGGGTGCCTGGTTGGCTCAGTCAGTAGAACATCAATTCTTGATTTTAGGGTCATGAGTTCAACCCCAACTTGGGCATGAATCCTACTCACAATTTAAAAAATGAACAGGGGTGCCAGGGTGGTGGCCAGCTCTTGATTTTGGCTCAGGTCATGATCTCAAGGTCCTGGGATCTAGCCCCATGTCAGACTCCATGCTCAGAGGGGAGTTTGTCTGAGGATTTCTCTCCCTCTCCCTTTGCCTCTCCCCCCACTCATGTTCTATTTCTCTCAAATCTTTTTTAAAAGTTAAAATAATAAAATCTTAAAAAAAAGACTGATGCCTTCTCCCTAAAATCAGAAATAAGACAAGATTGTCCACTGTAAACCACTAATATTCAACATCATAGTGAAAGTCCTAGCCAGTAGAATAAGCAAAGAGAAAGAAATAAAAGGCATACAGATTGGTGAGGAAGAAATAAAAACCGCTTCTCTTCACAGACAATATAATCGCACACATATAAAATACTAAGGAACCACCCCCCACCCCCAGAAAACCCCAGAACTAATAAATATGTTTAGCAAGATTGTAGGACATAAATTCAACACTGCCAAATCAAATTTCCCCAAACTGATTTGTAGATTTGGTACAATTCTATTCAAAATCTCAGTAGGATTTTTTGCAGATATGAAAAATTAACTCTAATATTTATATGGAGAGACAAAAAAGCAAAATTGCCAAATTTTGAAGAATAATTTATAGAAATCATAGTACCCAATTTTAAGACTTAGTATGAAGTTACAATAATCAAGAAAGTACAGAATCAGAGATGAGAAGGAATACAGGTCTGGAATAGAATAAGAAATCCAGAAATCCAAATAAATATATTGGTTTATTTTACAAAGGTACAAAAACAATTTAATGGAGAAAAGACAATCTTTTTAACAAATGGCATAGAAACCACTGGACATCCATACACAAAAATAAATGAGTATCAACCTAAATATTACACAGTAACTAACTCAGGATTCACAGACCTGTACCCCTGAAACAAGTAATACATTATATATTAATTTTTTAAAAAACTAACTCAAAATAGATTGTTGATCTAAATGTAAACCCATAAAATGTTTGGAAGAAAATATAGGAGTAAATCTTTGTGACTCGGGATTAGGCAAAGAGTTCTTTCTTCTTTTTAAAGATTGTTTTTTTTAGGATTTTATTTATTTATTTGACAGAGAGAGGAAGGGAAGCAGGCTCCCTGCCGAGCAGAAAGCCTGATTCGGGGCTCGATCCCAGGACCCTGGGCTCATGACCTGAGCGGAAGGCAGAAGCTTTAACCCACTGAGCCACCCAGGTGTCCCTTTTTAAATTCTTTTTTTTTTTTTTAAAGATTTTTTATTTATTTATTTGACAGAGAGAAATCACAAGTAGACGGAGAGGCAGGCAGAGAGGGAGAGAGAGAGAGGGAAGCAGGCTCCCCGCTGAGCAGAGAGCCCAATGTGGGACTCGATCCCAGGACCCTGAGATCATGACCTGAGCCGAAGGCAGCGGCTTAACCCACTGAGCCACCCAGGTGCCCCCAGGTGTCCCTTTTTAAAAAGATTTTATTTACATGAGAGAGAGAGAGAGAGAGAGAGAGAGAAACAGACTCCCCACTGAGCAGGGAGACTGATATGGCACTCAGTCCCAGGACCCTGGGATCATGATCTGAGCAAAAGGCAGACACTTAACCGAGTAAGCCACCCAGACAACCCCAGAGGCAAAGAGTTCTTAAATAAGATACCCAAAGACAATCCAGAAAATAAAAGAATTTGGCAAGTTAGTCTTGATCAAAATTAAAAGCCTGTGTTCAGCAAAAGCCAAGATAAAAAGACAACATACCAGATGGAAGAATATATATCCAATTATATACCCCCCAAAATGACTCGTATCTAGGATAGATAAAGGACTCTCAAAACTCAACAATGAGAAAATAACCCAATTGAAAAAGAGGCGAGGCACCTGGGTGGCTCAGAAGAATAGTAGAATAGTAGAATGCTGATGATTACTGAAGAGTACATGGGGTAGATTCATTGTAATATCGTATTTTTCTGCATTTTTGAAATTTTTTTCATTTAAAAAAAGAAAAAAGGCCAGGAGAACCAGCAAAGGAAACTAAGAAGGAACAGCCAGTGAAAACAGAAAGTGTGATGTCTTGGAAGCCAAGTGAAAAAAACATTTAGAGGAAAAGGCAAGAAACAATGTCAAATACTGATAGGTCAGTAAAGATGAGAATTTACAACTAACTACTGGATTTAGGAATAGACAGTAGTGGTGGTAAAAGCCTAAATGAAGTGGCTTTAAGAGAGTACAAAGGAGAGAAACTGGTGAGAGCAAGAATAGATAACTCTTTCAAATAATTTTGCTGTCAAGAGAAATGAGGCACAAATGGAGCAGAAAGAGGATCAAAAAGAGGATAAGATGGGACAAACTGTACTATATTTAAGTCCGAATGTTCCTTCACAAAATTATTCTGTTAAAGAATCATTAGCTAAATCAATATAAAGTATGTTAAGACCACCAAGTCACGGGGGCGCCTGGGTGGCTCAGTGGGTTAAGCCGCTGCCTTCAGCTCAGGTCATGATCTCAGGGTCCTGGGATCGAGTCCCGCATCGGGCTCTCTGCTCAGCAGGGAGCCTGCTTCCCCCCCTCTCTCTGCCTGCCTCTCCATCTACTTGTGATTTCTCTCTGTCAAAAAAAAAAAAAAAAAAAAAGACCACCAAGTCACATTAAGTGATAAAAGCAAGTTGCATTTACCAAAATCTTTTTGAGTACTTTCTATGGTCTAGGTACTACTATTATGCATTTTAAATGCTTTTCACTGGAATCTCATTCTTCAATAATCACAAAGAATAAAACATTTGTATATAAAAATGTTCACAAGCATTATTTATAACAGAGAAAAATCTGGGAATAAATAGCCAATAGGAATAACAATAATTGATGACAAGTTCAAACAAATGAATGTAAAGTAATTCTGATGTGTTTATAATTTTTTTAATGACCATACAGTCTTATGCAAGACTATATGTATATTATGATATTAATTATAAATATGAAAAGATAATGGATTAAAAATATAACAAAATTTGTTTTATTTTAAAGATTTTATTTATTTGACAGAGAAAGACACAGCGGGAGAGAGAACAGAAACAGGGGTAGTGGGAGAGGGAAAAGCAGGATTCCCCACCACAAAGGGAGCCTGATGCAGGGCTCGATCCCAGGACCTTGGGATCATGACCTGAGATGAAGGCAGACGCTTAACCACTCTGCCCCCCGGGCACCCCCAAAATGTAAAAAAAAAATTAACAAGAATCTCTCCTAGGAATGAGATTACAGGTGATTTTTTTTTCTTCTTTATACAGTTTTACTCATCCACATTTTCTAAAATGTCTTCATTTTTTTTTAAAGATATTACTTATTTTTCCAAGAGAGCGATGGAGTAAGAGCGGGCTGGGGGTGGGGCAGAAGGAGAAGCAGGGAGCCCAATGCGGGGCTCGATCCCAGGACCCTGGGATCATGACCTGAGCCAAAGGCAGTTACTTAACAGACTGAGCAACCCAGGCACCCTAAAATAAAATGTCTTTAATAAAGAGCTCAGCTGAAATGAAAATCAAGGTATTAAAATTAACAATGTACCTATTTCCAGCAAAAATAGAAAAAGAGAACCCATACACAGTAACAACAGATACTGCCTAGAGAAAAACGAAAGAAAAAGATCTTTAATGAAAAGGTTGTAAAACGCTATTGAAGGATAAAAATCCCCAAACAGAGGCGCCTGGGTGGCTCAGTGGGTTAAAGCCTCTGCCTTCGGCTGAGGTCATGGTCCCAGGGTCCTGGGATCAAGCCCCACATCAGGCTTTCTGCTTGGCAGGGAGCCTGCTTCCTCCTCTCTCTCTCTCTCTCTCTCTCTCTCTCTGCCTACCTGTGATCTCTATCTGTCAAACAAATAAATTAAAAAAATCTTAAAAAAAAAAAAAAAGCCCCAAACAAATGGAGTTAAGAGAAAATAACTCTGGCTTTAAGACTCAATATTGCCAAGAAGTTAGTATGCTCCATGTTAATCTAAAAATTCAATGCAATTTACAGCAAAAATATCTATGGAGTCTGAATAAAATGAACAGGTGGAGACTGCCCTACTAGTAGAGACTTCTTGCATAGTAATTATGACAGGTGGAATGAATACTGACTGATTATTTGTTGAAAGGTGAAACGAAACAGAGACACTTTTGTCAATGGGTTTTAAGATGGCCTGGGGCCATTTAGGAGATGGACCTTATCACATTCTTATCAGGTGCAACCATGAACTTTGAACTGGAACAAACTGTAAATATTCTAAGGACTCAGGTCAAACATCTGCAACTTGGTACAGCAAGAGACTCTGACTACTGATAGCTTAAGAACCAATTATTTTCAGCCAAAATTAGCTTTCTGCCACCAACACCAAACAAAATTCTTTAGGAACAATATATAAAAGCATTCCTTTTTGTCTTTATAAGCTCCTGATTTTTGTTCCCTAAGGGGAAGCTTGGGCAGCTTCCCCAAATGTATGTTCCCCAAATTGCAATTCTGAGACCCTAAATAAATGCTTTTGTTTTTATTTTTAAAAATGTAGACATTGAGCAGACCAATGGAAAAGAATAGAGATCACAGAACAGACCCCTACATACCCAAAAACTTGATCATATCAGGAGACATAATTAATATTCAATAACAAATGTTTTGAAGCAACTAATTCTCTATAGAGAAAAAAAAGTCCATTCATATCCCACACAAACATAAATTCCATACGGATTAAAAATCTACATTTGAAAAGCAAATTCTTAAAATTTCAGATGCAAATACACAAGACTCTTTATGACCTCAGGATAATGAAGGACTTATTAAATAAGAACTAGAAGCAGAAACCAGGGGAAAAAAAAAAAAGACTAACTTCTGATGACTTTAAGATTTAAAACTTAAGACTTCTATACAGTAAAAAACACAGGGTCCTGGGATTAAGCCCTGCATCAGGCTTCCTCTCCCTTTGCCCCTCCCCCCTGCTCTCTCTCAAATAAATAAAATAAATAAAAAATCTGTAAAAAAAATTATAAAGTTAAAACATAAGCTATAGATAGGAAAAAAATTTTTTCAAACATACATATATGACAAATTGGTACCCAGTATATACAAAGAATTATAATTCAAAAAGAAAAAGATAAATAATGCAATAGAAAAGTTGGCAAAGACTCAGAAGTAGAAACACAAAAGTCCAATAATAAAAGCTTATCTTCTACTAGTAATTAGGAAAATGCAAACTAAGATGAGGAAATACCAGGTCACATCCAAAAGACTATCAGAAAATTTAATGGGTGCCTGGGTGGCTCAGTCTATTAAGCATCCACCTTTCCTTCAATTCAGGTCATGATCCCAGAGTTCTGGGATCAAGCACCATGTCAGGCTCCCTGCTTAGCAGGGACTCAGCAGGGAGTCTGCTTCTCCCTTTGCCCTAACTCCCCTCTCGCCCTTGCTTTCTCTCTGTCTCACAAAAACAAATAAAATCTTAAAAACAATTTTAAAAATTAACAGCTTTACAATACTCCATACTGGTATGCCAATACATTGTTTATTTTTGTTGCCGAGTACTACACCATTGTATAAATAAACCACAATTTATTTATCTACTTACTGTTGATAATACCTGGATTATATGGGTTTCCAATTTTTTAGTTATTATAAATAGAGCTGGTATAAACATTAATGTACAAGTCCTGACATGGACATATGGATGCATTTCAGAGGTGAAATGGCTGTGTCATTATGATAAATGTATATTTAATACCAAAAAAAAAAAAAAAAAAAACAAAACCTCAAACCGTTTCAAAGTGGTTTTACCATCTTACATTACTATCAGTAATATATGAACTCCAGTTGCTCCATATCCTCACCAGCATTTGACTTCATCATACTTTCTCAAGATCAGCCATGCTAAGTAGTTGTGTAGTGGTACTTATGATTTTCATTTGCATTTCCCCAATAACTAATGTGGAATAACTTTGCCAAGCACATTATCTTCTGTAGCAAAGAGACTGTTCACATCTCTTGCCCATTTTTAAACTGCTTTGTCTTATTATTGAATTATGAGCATTCTTCATATATCCCACATTCAAATATGTTCTTGTATTTTCTGCCAGTCTTTTCTTTTTTAAAGAATAAGCTCTATGCCCAACATAGACTCATGACCCTGGGATCAAGAGTCACAGGCTTCACCGACTGAGCAAGCCAGGCATCCCTACTCTGTCTTTAAAAGAGAAATTTTATTTTCAGGCACCTGGGTGGCTCAGTGGGTTAAGGCTTCTGCCTTCGTCTCAGGTCATGGTCTCAGGTCCTGGGATAGAGCCCTGCATCGGGCTTTCTGCTCAGCAGGGAGCCTGCTTCCCCCTCTCTCTCTGCCCACTTGTGATCTCTGTCTGTCAAATAAATAAATAAAATCTTAAAAAAAAAAAAGTTTTATTTTGATGAGCTCAAACATCAACTTTTTTATACTTTGTGCTTTTTCTGTTTAACTTATAAAATCTTTCTCCAATCTATGATCACAATGATTTTCTCAGATGTTTTCTTCTAGAATTTAATTTTAGCTCTTACATGTAAGCCCATGATCCATGTGAGTTAATTTTTGATGATGTGAAGTAAGGTTGGAGGTTTTTGTTGTTTTTTTTTTTTTTTAATGTGGTGAAGGATAGCAGAATTTGCCATCCCACATATGGCACTTTGGCATAGGGTTATTTTGAGCATAAGGAAATTAAGAAGCAGATAAAAGAAAAGCTCTCTGCCCTCCATTTGCCTAAAAGCAGGACATATTTAAATTTACAAAGGTGTCCTCCTCCCTTCTTCACTAGGAAGGACAAAAGTTAATTAACAGGAGACAAACCTTACCAGCCTGGAGATGGCACCAGAGTGTTTTACATAACAAACTTTACTAGCTAGTCTTTATCTACCATTAGTTTCAATATATCTGTCTTCCTTCCCATAGTTTGCCACTACCAGACACTCAAGGTCCTTTTCCTTTGTCTTAACATTTCTCTAAAAATTCGTTAGGCTCTAACTTTTTTTTTTTTTTTTTTTTAGATTTTACTTATTCATTTGAGAGAGAAAGAGAGAGCACAAGCAGGGACAGAGGGAGAGGGAGAAGCAAATCTTCCCACTGAGCTGGGAGCTGGACATGGGGCTAGATCCCAGGATCTGAAGATCATGACTGAGCTGAAGGCAGACACTCAACCATCTGAGACACCCAGGCACCCTATATAACCTAACTTCTAACCAAACTTTTAAGTTACTCATCTAGGCATTTCTCTCGTATATATACATATATGGAATATATATGTCAATAAACTTGTTTTTCTCTTGTTAATCTGTCTTGTTACAGAGACCCAGCTGGGAACCTAGAAGAATAGAATGAAAAAGGTTTTTCTTCTCTTATAAGGTTTATCTGTTTAAGGACTACTTATTAAAAAGTTTTCCTTTCCCCACTGAAATACCTTGGCAACTTTCAAAACTCAAACAAATCAACTGACCATATATGCATGGATCTATTTCTGAACTGCTATTCCTTTCCGTTGATATATATAGGTTTATTTTTACACCACACCATCTTAATTACCAAACCGTTTGCTCCCTCTCCCTCTGCCCCTTCCACTCATTCAGACTCACACGTTTTCTCTCAAATTAAAAAAAAAAAAAGGAAAACAGGTTATATTAAGTCCTTCAATTTTGATCTTAGTTTCCAAATTTGTTTTGTCTATTCTAGACCCTTGTGTTTCCAGGTAAATTTTAGTTAGCTTGTTGACTGACTGAGATCACACTGAATATACAGATCTGGAAAGAATTACAATTTTACCAATATTGAATCTTCCAATTCAATAAAGCACATGTCTTATAGTTTTCAGTATACAGCTACTGCATGTATCTTGTCAAAGTTAGCTCTTAGACTTTATTTTTGTTATTTGTAAATGATGTACTTACTCAACCTCAATTTCAGATAGCACTTCCTAGTATATAAACATACATATGATTTTTATATACTGACTTTGTATCCTGCAACCTTCCTAAACTTAAATAATCTACTTTTATAGAATCCTTATGTTTTCCTACACACATGAATCTGTCCTCTGTAGTAGTAAGTTTTACTTTTTCCCTTTTTCAACCTTATGCCTTTAATTGCTCCTCTTCCCCTCTTAGCTCACCACACTGGTGAGAATCGTCAATGCAATGTTAAAAAGAAGTAGAAAGGCAAGTATCTGTGCCTTGTTCTTGTTCTTAGGGGCAAAGAATTTTTTCTTCATTGCATGCAGTATTTGCTATTGGTTTTTCAAAGATGCCCTCTATCAGACTGAGGAAGTTCCCTTATAGAGAAGCTGTATAAGGCATTCCCTTATAGAGATGCCTGGCTGGCTCAGCTGGTAGAGCATGCAACTCTTGCTCTTATTGCTGTAGGTTCAAGCCCCACACTGGGTGTAGAGAGTATTTAAAAATACAGTCTTTTTTTTTTTTTAAAGATTTTATTTATTTATTTGACAGGACAGAGATCACAAGTAGGCTGAGAGAGGAGGAAACAGGCTCCCCGCTGAGCAGAGAGCCTGATGTGGGGCTCAATCCCAGGACCCTGGGATCATGACCTGAGCCACCCAGGTGCCCCTTAAAAATACAGTCTTAAAAAAAAGGAAGTTTCCTGCTAATTTGTTGAAAGTTTTTAACATGAATGGAAATTAAATTTTCCCAAATACTCTTCTGAGTCTCGAGATAATCATGTTACTTTGTTTTCTAGTCTGTTAATAGGTGTGACTTAGGTTGTTTGAATTTTAAACGCTAAACCAACCTTGAATTGTTGAGATAAATCCTACTTGGTCATGATGTATTATCTTTTATAGAAATTACTGATTTCAATTTACCAAAATTTTGTTAAATATTTTTGCATCTATGTACATACTGAATATTAGTGTGTCATTTTCGTATGCCTTTGATTTTGGTTATCAGGGCAAGGCTGGGCTCATAAAATGAGTTGGGAAATGTTCCCTCCTCTTCTAAGTTCTTCAAAAATTTTTGTCGAAATGGTACATTAATTCTTCCTTAAATTGTTGGTAGACTCCAGCAGTGAGTGAAGCCATCCAAGCCTGGTATCTCCTCTGTGGGAAAGTTTTTTTTTTTGTTTAAGATTTTACTTATTTATTTGATAGAGAGGATACAGGGAGAGAGGGAACAAAAGCAGGGGGAGTGGGAGAGGGAGAAGCAGGCTTCCCGCTGAGCAGGGAGCCAGATGTGGGCCTCGATCCCAGGACTCTGGGATCATGACCAGAGCCGAAGGCAGCTGCATAATGGCTAAGCCACCCAAGCGCCCTGTGGGAAAGTTTTAAACTATAATTCTATTTCCCTAATAGATACAGACGTAGTCTGGTTATCGGTTTCTTTTTGATTGAGCGTTACGGGTTTGTATCTTTCAAGAAGCTTGTGTATTTAACGTAAATTGTCAAATTTACTGGCATTATAATGGTTTGTGGTACTTATCTTTATAATGGCTATAGAATCATCACTCATGTCCTATTTCTCATTCCTGGTACCAGTAATGTGTTCTCTCTTCCTTGCCTAAGCCTGGCTAAAAGTTCATCAATTTTGTTTATCAATTTAAAGCAGCAGCTTTGGGTGCCTGGGTAGCTCAGTTGGTTGAGTGACTGCCTTCGGCTCAGGTCATGATCTCAGAGTCCTGGGAGGGAGTCCCACATCGGGCTCCCAGCTCCATAGGGAGTCTTCTACTTCTGACCTCCCCTCTCATGCTCTCTCACTCTATCTCTCTCTCTCTCAAATAAATAAATAAAATCTTTTAAAAAATAAAATAAAGCAACAGCTTTGGGTTGGCTCAGTCAGTAAAGCATGAGACTCTTGTGGGGGAGCTTGTGAGTTCAAGACCTATGTTGGGTATAAAGCTTACAGAGGAAAGGAGGGAGAGAGAGAAACAGGAAGAAAGAGAAAGAAAAAAAAGAAATCAGCTTTTGGTTTCACTGATAACATCTACTATTTTTCTGCTTTTAATTCAGTGATTTTTGCTCTGATCTTCAGTTTCTTTTCCTCTGCTTCTATGGAGTTAAGTTTCCTTTTCTTTTTCTCATTTCTTAATTTCAATAATTTGAAATCTTTCTATTTCTAATATATGCATTTAATGTTATGAATTTCCTTTTAAGTACTGCATTAACTGAAGCCCACAAATTCTGCTATATCATGTTCTCATTTTCATTCTTTAAAAATATTTCCTACGAGGGCCTGGGTGGCTCAGTGGGTTAAAACCTCTGCCTTCAGCTCAGGTCATGATCCCAGTATCCTAGGATCAAGCCCCGCATTGGGCTCTCTGGGAGCCTGCTTCCCTTCCTCTCTGCCTACTTGTGATCCCTGTCTGTCAAATAAATAAACAATAATCTTTTAAATAAATAAATAAATATATTTCCTGGTTTCCTAAAATTATCTTATCATTCTTTGATGTCTAATACAGATTATGTTTCATTTCCAAATATTTGGGAGTTTTCAGATATTTTTCTGTTACTGATTTCTTTTTTTTTTTTTTTTAAAGATTTTATTTATTTATTTGTCATAGAGAGAGAAGCAAGAGCAAGCACAGGCAGACAGAGTGGCAGGCAGAGGCAGAGGGAGAAGCAGGCTCCCCGCCAAGCAAGGAGCCCGATGTGGGACTCGATCCCAGGACGCTGGGATCATGACCTGAGCCGAAGGCAGCCGCTTAACCAACTGAGCCACCCAGGCGTCCCTCTGTTACTGATTTCTAATGTAATCCCTTTATGATAAAAGAACATACTTTGTAAAATTTAAATTTTTTGAAATTTCTTTTACAGCCCAGATACGGTCTATCTTGGTTAATATTCTATGAATACTAGCAAAGAATACGATCATACCATTGTTGGGTAGAGTGGTCAGCAAATGTCAACAAGGTTAATTTTATTTACTGATTTTTTTGTCTAACTGTTCAATCAAATATTGAGAAAGTACTGTTGAAGTCTCCAACTATACTGATGGGTTATCTATTTCTTTCAGTTTTTATTAGTTTTGCTTTAAAAATCTTGAAGTTCTGTTGTTAAATTTAAGCATAAACATTATGGTTGTTAGTCTTTTTAAAGAACTGACCCCATTTCATCATGAAATCACCCTCCATATCCATGGTAATATTCCTTGCTGTTAAATCTACTTTGTCTACTATTAATATAGTACTTCCTGCTTTCTTCTGATTAGTGTTCACATAGTGTATCTTTTTCCATCCTTGTACTTTTATTTTAAACTATCTGTGTCTTTAAATGTATTTAATGTGGGTTTCTCATAGATAGCACCAAAACTAGGTCTCCCTTTTAAGTGCAATCTGATAATTTCCACCTATTAATTGTAGTGTTTAGAACATTTGCATTTAATGTGATTATTTATATGGTTGGATTTAAGTCAACCATCTTGCTATTTGATTTCTACTTGTCCAATCTGTTCATCTTCTCCTTTTTGGATAGCTTTTAGATTAATTAACCAATTTATGATTCAATTATCTCCTTTCATGGGCTTATTAATTATACCTCTTTGCCTTTTTTTTTTAAGTAGTTTCTTTAGGATTTAAGGTATAAATCTTTAACATACCACAGTCTATCTTCAAATAAATGTTACAGGTAAGCATCTGCCTTCGGCTCAGGACCCTAAAATAGGGTCCTAAGATTAAGCCCTGCATCAGGCTCCCTGATCAGCAGGTAGTCTGTTTATCTCTGCCTGCCTTTCCCCCTGCTTGTTCTCACTCTCTCAAATAAATAAAATCTTCAAAAGTATAAAAATTTAATTTAATTTAAAAAAGAACTTTAGAACAGTATACTTCCATTTTACCTCTTCCAACCTTTTAAGCAATTGGCCATCATACATCTTAACTTTTATAACATCTTATAAATCCCAAGTACAGTTTTATTATTTTTGTTTTAATCAGTGATCTTTTTAAGTGGCTTTTTCTAAATAAAAGGACTCGTAACCGTTTCTATATAGACTTTTTTTTTAAGTTTATTTACTTATTTTAGAGAGGGGTAGGGTAGAGGGAGAGAGAATCTTAAGCAGATTCCATATTGAGCACAGAGCCTGACTCAGGCTTATCTCACAACCCTGATGAGCCAAAAGCAAAAGCTTAACCCCTAACCAACAGCACCACCCATGTGCCTCTATATAGATTTCTGATTCTCTTCATTTTTTTAATGTAGATCTAAGTTTCCATCTGGTGTAATTTTTTCTTGCCATTAACATTTCTTGTAGTCATAGCTTGATGGTGATTAATGCTATCAGCTCTTATATTTTTTAAAAGGCTTTATTTCATCTTCCTTATTTTTACTGTGATAAAATTCATATACCATATTATTCACCCATTTGAAGTCCACAATTCACTGGCTTTTAATATATTCACCAAAATCAATTTTAGAACATTACCCCTAAAAGATACCCTCATATTTTCCTCTTCAATTTTTAAACGCATTTCACTGCATATAAAATTCTAGGTTTATAGGCTTTCTCATTTAGCACTTTAATGTTAACACTCTAGTATCTTCTGGCTTGCAATGATTCTGATGAAAAGTCTGCCGTAATTCTTACCTTGTATATTAGTGAGGGCTGCCATAACAAAATACCACAGATGAGATGGCTTTAACAACAGAAATCTACTTTCTCACAGTCTGGAGGCTAGAAGTCCAAGAGCAAAGTGTTTAACAGGTTTGGTTTCTCCTGAGGCCTCTCCTTGGTCTGTAAATGGCCACCTTCTCATTGTGACTTCACATGGTTTTGTCTCTATGCACCCATATCCCTAGTGTCCCTTTATATGTTCACGATTCCTCCTCCTCTTCTTATAAGGATACCAGTCCTTATAATCCAGTCTGGATTAGGGCCCACGCGAACAGCCTCATTTTTTAAGATTTTCTTTTTTTAAGTAATTTCTACATCCCACATAGGGCTCAAACCAACAAACTCAAGATCAAGAGTTGCACACTCTACTGAGTAAGCCAGCCAGGCTCCCCCTTAATAGACTCATTTTAATCACGTCTTTAAAGACTTTTCTCCATGTACAGTCACATTCTGAGATAACTGGAGGTTAGGATTTCAACATAAAAATTTTGGGGGACACAATTCAGACCATAACCCCTCTGTATAGAATGTAGGTTCTTTTCTCTGACAGCTTTGGGGACTTTCTCTTTTTTCACTAGTATGAGGCAACTTGATTAAGATGAATCTTGGTATAGCTCTCTTCATGACTGTTCTCTTTGGAATCTCATGGATCTAAGCGTCTCAAGAAACCTAAAGCAGAAAGAAATCATGAAGAGAACTACACCAAAACATATCATAATCAAATTGCTTAAAACCAGTAATGGAGAAAAAATCTTTAATGGGCCTTTTGTATCTATGAGTTTATAGTTTTCATTAAATTTAGAAAGCACTCAACCGGGCGCCTGGGTGGCTCAGTTGGTTAAGCGACTGCCTTCAGCTCGGGTCATGATCCCAGAGTCCTGGGATCGAGTCCCACATCGGGCTCCCTGCTCCTTGGAGAGTCTGCTTCTCCCTCTGACTTTCTCCCCTCTCATGCTCTTTCTCAAATAAATAAATAAATAAAATCTTAAAAAAAAAAAAAAAAAAAAAGAAGCACTCAACCTTTATTTCTTCAAATATTTTTTTCTGTACCCACCCCCATATTCCTGAGACTCCAATTATATGCATTCTTAAGACTGCTTCATGTTGTCCCACTGTTCACTTATTATTCACTTATCTCTGTATATTTACATTTTCAATCTTTTTCTTATATTTTATTTTGTTTTACTTTTTTTTTTTTTTTTTTTTTTTTTTTAAGTAAGCTCAATAACCAATGTGGAGCTTGATCAAGATCAAGACCAAGATCAAGAGATGCATCTGACCTGGCCAGGTACTCCACTTATATTTCATTTCAGATGTTTCTTTTAGTATTTATCTATCTATCTATCTATCTATCTCTCAGAGAGAGAGAAAGCACAAGCAGGGGAGCAGCAGGCAGAAGGAGAAGCAGGCTCCCCTCTGAGCAGGGAGTCTGATGCAGGACTCAATCCCAATCCCAGGACCCTGTGATCACGACCTGAGCTGAAAGGCAGACACTCAAATGACTGAGCCACCCAGTTGTCCCTTAAGGTTTGATCTGGGTCATTTTATATCTTCCATGTCTCTACTTAACATGCTCAATCTTTCTTTAAGTTTTTTGAACATTTGGAACAGTGTAACTCTTGCAATGTCATTGTCCACTAATTCTATCATCTGTGTAATTTCTAGGCCTACTTCTATTGACTGGTTTTTCTCCCTAATACAAGCTGTATTCTGTGCTTCTTTTATATGCCTGATAATTTGTGACTGGATGCCAAATGCCATCAATTTTGCATTCTTGGCTGGTGTTTGTTTTTTTTTTTTCTTAAGTCTTTAATTTTGAGCTCTGTTCTAGGAATCCGTGACTTAGAAGCCATTTTATCCTTCTGGGGCTTGCTTTTACGCTGTTAGGTAAATTCAAGGTAAATCCTTTAGATCAGGGCTAATTTGACCCCTTCACTGAGGTAATGCCCTTCTAAGACCTCCATTCAATATTCAAATGAGGTGTTAGAAGGTGTTTCTGCTCTGGCTAGTAGAAACACAACACATCTGTGGCCCTGTATTCCAGGGACTGCTCTGCCTAATGCTTTCTAGTGGTCTTTTCTGGCCTTGGGTCAATTTCTTCACTACTCATAAACTGATAAGCACTCAACTAATAAATCTAAGATAGTGAAATCCAACAGACTTTCTGAAATGATCAAATTGTGGCAACTGAGCATGAAAATGCATCAGTGCAAATGAAGAACTGAATTCCTAAATATCCCCATGAGGTTAGTAGCTACTGTATTGGACAGTTCAGGATTAGGGGAAACTTCTAAAAATCTCCGGAGCTCTCTTTTTTGTCTGAAGCTTTCTTCTATCAAATACTCTGCCTCAAATTCTAGCTGTCTTGGCTCCCCTGAACTTTTACTTCTGTCTTCTCAAATGTGGGAGACTGCCAGCTCTGTTTAGGTATCTCTTCTCATCCAAATGTGTAGAAACTTTCATCAGATGGGGCCATCATAGGGCTCAACCTGTTTCCCTTCTCTAAGGTTTCACTGGTGTGCTGCACTACCCTTTGTTCAATGTCTAAAACAGTCTTAAAAATATATTTTGTCCAGTTATGCATTTGTTTGTATTTGTTTAAGGCTGAGGCATAAATCAACTTTTTGTTACTCCACCATGACCAGAACTATAAGTTCCCTAATTTTTTTAACTTTGATAATAGTTATTTTTATTTCTGTGGGTCTGAATCAGTTGTTTCTGCTGATTCTTGTTTGTAGTGACTTGGGATATTTTTTCTATTACTATTATTAGCTCTTATTTGTTGGCAATCTATTATTAGGAATTCTCTGAAGCTAGGATTGAGGTATGCTCCACCAGGGATGATCTGAGTTTGCTTCCCTGAAGTGCCTGGGAGTTCTATCAACTTGGATCCCCACCTTTAAAAAAAAAAAAAATCAATTTATACACACTAAACTTTCTGATCAAGAAATAAATTTGCATGGCTCAAAAAATTTTAAATTAGTTCCCTTTCCCTTCCTCTTGGTTGGGCCCAAAGACTAAACTAGCACAGTATGTTGTGAAAGATTTAACCTTGGCCAAAGACAGATCTGGTCTTTGCCTTCGGCTCCCTGGAAATAAACCTGAACTGCAGAAATGCCTGTTGTTGAAAGTTTTTGTTTACTGAGGGCTCTGAGCTGTGCCAGAGGGTCTAACAATGTGATTTATGATGGGGACTGTGAATCATACAGGATCAGTGCAACTTCAGGGGGGGCTGGAAACTGAGGTCAGCTACGTTGGCAATCAACCACATCTACATGATGGAGTCCCCCCCAAAAAACTTGACACCAAGGCTCAGGTGAGCTTCTCTGGTTGGCAATACTCTATGTATATTATCACACATCACTGCCAGGAAGAGTTAATGCTGTCCCTGACTCCAATAGGAGAGGACAAACAGAAGCTCGGGATTTGGGGCCCTACTAGACTCTGCCTCAAGCATCTCTTCCATTGGCTGATTTTAATCTGTCTCCTTTTGTTGAAATAAATAATAACTTTGAGTGTAACAACTTTTAGAAAAGTTCTATAAGTCCTTCTAGCAAAGTACTGAACCCAAAGGTGTTCTTGGGGATCCTCAAATTCTACAATGGTGACAGAAGTAAGGCTGGATTTAGGGACTGTTTCCTAAATTAGCACAGTCAGTGTCATTAGGACTGAAGATTCAGGGGTGTGGCTGGGGAGGAACAAAGAAGGCAACACAAGTGGTCAGGAGACTGATTTCATACAAAAGGATTGGGCAAATAAGCAGTATCAAGTAGCATTCCTCTTAGCCTTTCCTCAAGAACTTTCAAGCTATTTACCCTTACCTTAACACCACCAAGTGATCTAAATAGTGTCAGAAAAATGAAACATAGCCCTATTCTTAAAAGTCTAGTTCTTTTTTTTTTTTTAAAGAATTTATTTATTTATTTGACAGGCAGAGATCACAAGTAGGCAGAGAGGCAGGCAGAGAGGAGAGGTGGAAGCAGGCTCCCTGCTGAGCAGAGAGCCCGATGTGAGGCTAGATCCCAGGACCCTGGGATCATGACCTGAGCTAAAGGCGGAGGCTTTAACCCACTGAGCCATCCAGGCACCTCTCTCTTTTTTTTTTTTTTTTAAAGATTTTATTTATTTATTTGACAAAGAGAGATCACAAGTAGGCAGAGAGGCAGGCAGGGGAGAGGGAGAAGCAGGCTCTCTTCAGTCTGCTGAGCAAGGAGCTGGATACAGAACTGGATCCCAAGACCCTGAGACCACGACCTGAGCTGAAGGCAAAGTCTTAACCCACTGAGCCACCCAGGCACCCCAAAAGTCTAGTTCTGAATTAAATCTCTAAGATAAACTCAACTCTAATGCAGTGTCAGGGGAGGTTGGAAAGTGAGGTTAACAGCCCTGCAGGTAATATGCAATTTTGGTTCTAAATATCATCTAAAAGACTTTTACAGTAAGGTGAACTCAAATTTATTAAGGGTGCGCATTGGGCTCTTTGCTCAGCGGGGAGCCTGCTTCCTCCTCTCTTTCTGCCTGTCTCTCTGCCTACTTGTGATCTCTCTCTGTTAAATAAATAAAATCTTTAAAAAAAATTTATTAAGGGTGTACAACACCACCATTGGACAGTCAGGGATAGACTTTGTTCAAGTAAACCATCCTCCCAACATGCCAATAAAAAATATGCTCTAATTTTGTTAGGCAGACAAAATTTGGATGATTATTTCAAAAACCAAGTATGTTATTTTGGACTTTCAGTTTTTAGTCTGTGTCATTTTAGTCTCCAAAGTATAATTCCAAGTAAGACTATAAAGTCTTAACATTCTTACCACTCTAAAATATATAAAACAGAGAATCCCCAATACTTAGTATCCCTCTTTCCCTACACTGATACCCTATTATCCAATGAATCTGCCCTGTGGTAAAGTAGGCAGCTGCCTACCATGTGCCAAGAGCAGTAGAAACAGTTCCCAAGATTTCACAGAAAGGAAGATAACTGTGGTGCCTCCGTGGCTCAGTTGGTTAAGTGTTTGCCTTTGGCCCATGTTATGATCACAGGGTCCTGGGATCAAGCCCGAGTCAGGCTCCCTGCTCAGTGAAGAGCCTGCTTCTCCCTCTCCCACACAACCCCTGCTCATTTGGACTCCATCTCAAATAAATTAGTAAAATCTTAAAAAAAAAAAAAAAAAAAGAAAGGAAAGGAAGATAATGCTCCTGCTTACAACTGAAATCAGGAATTTAAAGATAAATATGTGAAATTTAAAAACCAACAGAAATTCAAAATAATGAGAAAAGCAAGTTCATTTATCTCTGATTTTCCTCCAAGATTAGACCTCCTTAAATGCAGGGATTGTGCTTTAAATCATCAGCAACTTGAAAACAGAAGGCTCAGGGCGCCTGGGTGGCTGAGGCTGGGTAAGTGCCCAACTCTTGATTTCAGCTCGGATCATGATCTCAGGGTCATGAGATCAAGCCCACAACGGCTTCTTGCCCAGCGAAGAGACTACCTGAGATTCTTTCTTCTCTCCCTCTGTCCCTCCACACTCTTTCACACATGCATGCTCTCTCCCTCTCCTCAAATAAATAAATATATAAAAGTAGAAAGCTCAAAAATATAAAAATTAAGAGTACAAATTAATAAGAGCTGGGTAGCTTGAATCATGGAGAGTTTCCTAAACGATGTTAAGTTTGCGCTGGATTTTTCAAGGGTGGTCAAAAGAGAGCTGACGATAACTTGAAGGAGAGCAAAGGGACAAGGGATAGATAATTTACTCAGTCTAGTTCAACCTGGCTGACTCAGTCCAAAGAAACAAGTTTAATGAAGTATCAGTGAGTGGGGCTGTCCTAAGATCCTGCTGAGACATGTGGGATTTATGCAACTGAGAGCCACTATCACAGGGGAATGAAAGGATGATGACGATAATAACTGGAATCTCTGAGCAGCGAGAGGCCAGTTTCTCAGCTAGTAGCACTGACCAAAAGTAGCAACAGAAGCCAAAATCCTTGTTCTGGTTCAGAATGTAAAAGTATTTCATGGACCCCGGGTTGGCTCATTCAGCTGAGTATCAGGTTTTGGCCCAGGTCATGTCAGTGTCATGGATCAAGCCCTTAGTCAGACTCCCTGCCCAGTGCAGAGTCTGCTCTCAAGCAGACTTCTCTCCCTCTCTCTCACTTGCTGTTCCTCCCTCTGCTCATGCTCTCAGTTCTATAAAATAAATAAATAAAGTCTTTTTTTAAAAAGTTATTTCGGGATGCCTGGGTGGCTCAGTTGGTTAAGCCGATGCCTCTGGCTCAGGTCATGGTCCCAGGGTCCTGAAATCGAGTCCTCCATCAGGTTCCTTGCTCAGTGGGGAGTCTGCTTCTCTCTCCGCCTCTGCCTGCTTGTGAGCGCACGCGCTTTCTCTCTCTCTCTCTCTCTCTCTGACAAATAAATAAATAAATAAAATCTTTTTTTTTTTTTTTTAAAGGTATTTCATCATTGGTGCAAGAATAAGACTCAAACATATACCATTACTTTTTTTTTTTTTAAGGTACAAGCAAACTCAGGATAGCCAACAGGGTTGGGGGATAAACATGGTTTTTCCTTCCCAGTGCCCAAATGATTGACAGCTACCCCCTTTCTACCGATAGTGATGTGAAAAGGGAAAATATATATTTTTCAAATGTGAAATTCTTTTTTTCTTTTTTTTAAGATTTATCTATTTGAGGGAGACAGAGAACATGTACGTGAGCAGTGGGAGGGGCAGAGGGATAGAGAGAATCCCCTCCTCTCAGTGTGGAGTCTGACCTGGAGCTCAATCCCACACCCAAGATCACAACCTGAACCAAAAATTAGTCAGGGACTCAACCAACTGAGCCACCCAGGTGCCCTAGGGAAAACATCTTTAAATGGAAGGAATACATAAGTAGTGGTGTGCTCATCTATCAAAGAGAAAAAAAAGCAGCAATGTCATGAAAAATATTTTCATGAAAGATAGGATGCAAGGGGAAAAAAAACACAGGATGAAGACAAAAGAGAAACTTAGTTCTGATATACCAGAAAACAGAAAAGGGAAGAAATATCATTCAAAATAATTGCCTCGCTTTTAGATTCTGCCATCTTTCTTCCAAGCCTACCCTCTATAAGGTAAGAGAACGTACAATGAGAAGAAATATTCCCAAACAAAATAAACAAATGCCCCATATCCCAATACCAGAGATTTTTAGTGCCCCCAAGTATATGGATTATATTTATAATGAAACCGAATCTTGACTTAATGCTTGCCTTTCATAGGGATTCCCTCATCTCTCCTAAAAATGCAAAAATTATCATAAAAACATAAACACTATCACAAAACCCAGCATAACACAATCTCTGAGCAGGGTCTAAGGAAAGTCTCAAGGAAGAACAGGGGATAGCTATCTTTCTCACTGCTGCCAAAATAAAATAACAATAACCAAAAGTCTGAATGCTCTTAAAGGGTATCACAGATTGTGGCCTGTTTCTTGCCTTGCAGCCTTCCCAGAATGGACCAGTGGGATTTATCATGAACCAAATCTGTCAGGCAAGCTGAAGACAGACATGTAAGTTCTAATGAGCAGTGGTGAAAAACATACTGCTCCATTCAGCTCCAAACAATGATAAATAATTCAGGAAAAGAACTGCTGCATACAGAGCATAGCAGCAGGATTTAAAAATAGACAACAGGCTACAGAACCTAGGTAGGGGAATCAGGAGTCAGAGAAAATGGATTTATGTCAACAAATTCCCAAGCCCCTGCAGTACAGAATGCTACTGAGACTGTCACTCAAAATGGATGCCAGTATTTTAGTGTGCTTTTTCAAAAAAACAAGTATTTTCCAGGAATTTGGCAAATTTGGTAATGAAAACTAATAAGCAATAGCATTATTTGGCAATAGTAGGTATCACAGAAAAAGCAGATCAAAATGACACACGGAAGACATGTTCTTAAGAAAAAATTATAAGGAGGTTAGGGGTGCCTGGGTGGCTCAGTCAGTTAAGTGTATGACTCTTGGTTTTGGCTCAGGTCGTGATCTCAGGGTCATGAGACTAAGTACAAGTCAGGCTCTGTGCTCAGCATGGAGTCGGCTGGAGATTCTCCTCCTTTCCCTCTTCCCCTCCCCCTGCACACGCACGTGCATGCTTTCTCTCTCTCTCTCTCTCTCTCAAATAAAAAATAAACACATAAAATCCTTTTTAAAAATTAGAAGGAGATTAAAATTCTATCTTCTGTACCACCAAGGTCTAGGTCTAAAATCAATTTGGGGGCGCCTGGGTGGCTCAGTGGGTTAAGCCGCTGCCTTCGGCTCAGGTCATGATCTCAGGGTCCTGGTATCGAGTCCCGCATCGGGCTCTCTGCTCAGCAGGGAGCCTGCTTCCCTTCCTCTCTCTCTGCCTGCCTCTCTGCCTACTTGTGATCTCTCTCTGTCAAATAAATAAATAAAATCTTTAAAATAAATAAATAAATAGATAAAATCAATTTGGACTTTGGCTTACTAATCATGCCTCTAGTAACAAGAGTACATAGCACTGGGACGCCTGGGTGGCTCATTGGTTGGGCAGCTGCCTTCGGCTCAGGTCATGATCCCAGCACCCTGGGATCGAGTCCCACATCGGGCTCCTTGCTCAGCAGGGAGCCTGCTTCTCCCTCTGCCTCTGCCTGCCTCTCTGTCTGCCTGTGCTCACTCTCTCTCCCTCTATCTCGGACAAGTAAATAAATAAAATCTTAAAAAAAAAAAAAAAAAAAGAGTACATAGCACTAAAGATTTTTCTATTCATTTTACACCTTTAACAGATCCAATCATGCAATACATGCAAACACAAGATTCTCACCTGTAATGAAAAGGGTAACTTGAAAACTAAACAGAAGCCATGATCATGTTCTCACCAGAATTATTTATATTTTTAAAGATTTTATTAATTTGTTTGAGAAAGAATGAGCAAGAGAGCAGGAGCAGGGACAGAGGGAGAGGGAGAAGCAGACTCCCCGCTGAGAAAGGAGCCTGATGTAGAGCTCAATCCCAGCACCTTGGGATCATGACCCAAGTTGAAACAGATGCCCAACTGATGAGCCACCCAGGCACCTCTGTTCTCACCAGATTTTAATTAAATTCTGAGTCTGACAGAATTGACTGAGTTTATAATTAGATGAAGACAGTCCAAGATCCTAGGTTCATGTAGATGGTGAAGGTTTCAATGTACTCAAGAATGCTTCAAGTAGGGGATCTGACCAATAGTGTGGCTGGACTGTCAATCTTAAGACTGGTGTCCTGAGGACCCTAAGAATGACCAGAACCCAGATGTACTCTAAATACTCAATAATGTATGTAATGAAAATATAACATTTTATATCCGAACTGCATTTCCCCATAGCCAGTCTCTTCATATGTTTGAGATCAATTTCAGAAAACTGAAAATTTTAAGATCATACAATGATGCCTATACTACCTATACTGTGTGATATAAAATACCAAATAAACCATCATCTGGTTCTTTTATATACTGCTCTGTCCTAACTAGGTGAAACAGGACTGAAGAAACTCTTTTTCAGTATAAACTACAGACCATTTCAGTATAAACTACAGACTATTACGTAAATTCTTTTTCAGTATAAATTACAGACCAAAATGCTTATGCCTCATCTTTTTTTAGAAGAAAAATTGGCTATGTCTCCTCCTAACTATGCCATTCAACTTAAACTACACAAAGACCAGAATGCATGTGTAATAAGATGAAGGGTTTTTTTCAATTCTTAAATTCTCTAGTTTCTAAGTGTAAACACTAAATAATATTTTCAAAAGGCAAACAGGATGGCTCATTTATTAACATATAATGTATTATTTGCCCCAGGGGTACAGGTCTGTTAATCGTCAGGTCTGAATCGTCAGGCTTAAACATTTCACAGCACTCACCATAGCACATACCCTCCAGACTGGCTCATACAAAAAGATGGTCCATCCTAAAACACTTCTCCAGGGGCACCTGGGTGGCTCAGTGGGTTAAGCCTCTGCCTTCGGCTCAGGTCATGATCTCAGGGTGCTGGGATCGAGCCCTGCATCGGGCTCTCTGCTGAGCAGGGAGTCGGCTTCCCCCACTCTCTCTGCCTGCCTCTCTGCCTACTTGTGATCTCTTTCTCTCTGTCAAATAAATAAATAAATAAATAAAATCTTAAAAATATACATACATAAAACCATACATACATAAAACCACATAAAACCACTTCTCCAGGCATGACATAATATGGTCAAATCTGCTATTTTCCATCCCTGCTCCACTCACCAGACAGTAAGCCAACACTTCCTTTCTCTGTAAATCAAGGCTTTCTTACTGTTGCCAACAGACAGTATGGTCAGATAGACCTGGATTTGAGTTCTGGTGCTAGTACCACCTTTGGTTGTAGTAAAGAAACACTACTCTGGGTCTTACATTTTAGACAGATCCACTCTAACCCTCTTCTGACCTGCCTATCCCTTTAGGGCTAGATGTTCATGGGACCAAATGGACATACTACCCGAAGCCCCTGACTCTACCACCCCCAACTATGGTCTGGATCCCAGAATTCCCTGCCCAAGCAGTTTAGAGCCCACTTTCAAGTACTTCAATGGATCTCCTTAAACTCTGTCCTGCCATAGACAACACCCACTGTTGTACACATTTCATGGTTTGAACGTTGGCCAGGGGACAAATGATGAGGGTGAGGATAGAGACTAGACTTAGAGGGTACCCCTACACTATCCCATCCTGTCTCAGAACTTTGAGGAGTCCAAGAACTCTGGCCTTCTAGGTCACTAGGAAAACATATATGTAAGTGATAAGGGGCATTTTTTTCTAACACTTTTTAAAATCTTGACTTACAATTTAAATATATAGATATACAGAAACTGTGCTTCCATTCATGTTCTTGCCCTGAAATTGTTAGGAGCAGGCCTATCTAGTCCTATCAAATACCAGCTGTGTGATCTGATTAGTTTGCTTTTGTTTTAACCTGATCTGATTTGTAACCACCTGTGTAAACTTCACTTTACTGACCCATAAAATAATCTCCTTCATAGAATTTTAGTAGGATAAAATAATTTTCAAAATAATTTTGCATGGTGCCTGATGAACAGCAAATCTGAGAAAAACTGAAGTTATTATTATATATGCTCTGCCATCACTCTTCTCCCTAGTATGGGCAAAAAAGTAGGGCTAATTTCAGAAAAAGTACAATGGAACAGCCATTTGTTATCTGTGGGTCTCATTTTAGGGATTTCTGTCATTGATTCCATGGAAGTCTGATAGTATTGGTTGTCTAGAAATGCCTCAAGGTATATAACTACTGAAGCTAATTAGGATTCTCAAAATTAAACATCCATTGCAATGCTCAAGGGACTAGGGACACAGAAAAGAGATAAGGGCAAACAAATCCACCAAAAAGATAAAGTTCAAATGTGTCTAATAAATAAAGAAAACGGGATTCTGGAGTTAACTAATGTAACTTTCTGGGAGAAGAAAAATTATCAACTTCCTAAGTGTCAAATAAAATACAAAACTTTTTGTTGCTGTTATTCACTGGGAAACTGAGGATTAACTGGGCTGGAAGCTCAGAACTGTGACGATTTTGTAATAAAGATTACATGAAAGATCCTTTCATTTGAACCAAACAGATATTGTTTTGAAAAAAAAAAAAAAATACACTTAAAAAAACCAACCTACACTAAAGTCATCTTATTCTATAAGATCACCACACCAGAGTTGTGCCGTGTAACTTTACCTCTAATCCTCACTTACCTTTGCCCTAACAAAGAATACAACTATGGGATCTTAGACAAAGAAAATTCAGTATTTTATACGGTTAGTTTTTAGAGACTGAATTCCCAGCTCTGCCACTTACAAGCTGTGTGATCTTGGGCAAGTTACTTAATTTCTTGGTGCCTCAGTTTCCCTTATCTGTAAAACAAAGGTAACAGTAACTATCTAATGGGGTTATAAAGACTAAATGAGTTAATATACAGGTAAAATGCTTAGACACATAGAAAGCATTTAAATAAATGTTAGCTATCATTTATGTTGTTGTTATTTAGTTTTTTCTAAACTAAATATAAGAAGACTGGGGTCACTATTTTAAAACTTGGAGGAATTGGGGTGCCTGGGTGGCTCAATCAGTTAAGAGTCCAACTCCTGATTTAGGCTCAGGTCATGATCTCAGGGTTTTGAGATCGAGCCCAATGTCAGGCTCTGCTCAGAGCCTATGTGGGATTCTCTCTCTCCTCCCTCTGCCCTACCCCTCTTTAAAAAAACTTGGAAGAATTAATATAGAAATAATATTATCTGTTTTTTATAGTTCCTCTGAAACTGCGGGACCTGCTATAGACTAAGCAGGCCCAGAGTGACGTTAGGTTTTAAGGTCCTCAATATGCATTTTCTCCTTACAGACAAATATGGTAGGATGCAATCTAAGATTCTTGTGCCAGGGGAATGAAGTTCCCTTTCTGCACCTACCAGAAAAAGCAATGGTACAGGAAACAAACAGGTAAATTACATTAAGTTAAGTGCTAGCTAGAGCTGCTAACAAGGTTAAGTGGGAATAAAGGGAGCGGAGATGCAGATCATACCAGAAGAAACTTAATCTTTTCGGACAAATAGTAGGTAGCCAAACAGAAAAGTGGAAAAACAGACCAAGCTTCCATATTCACCAAGTGGATAAGAGGAAAGTTACTTAACCTCTCTAAAACTCAGTTTCCTTATCTATAAAATGGAATGATCACAACACTTTTCTTAGAAGGCTGTGAAGATTAAATGAGATAATATAATCAAGTACTTAGAACACAGTGCCAGGAACAAAGTGTGAACCCAACAAACAATTGTATCATTAACAGAGACATATGGATCACTCTGATGCTTTCTCAGAACAGAAAAGTATTACATAAAGAAAGCAAGAATGTAAGGCACTCACAGAAAAGTGAGTGAGAAAAAGCTAGAGATGAGTGGAAACAGGATCATAAAACATCTTGCATACTAACTAAAACTATGAGAAACTTGTAAAGGATTTTCAAAAATGAGTTACATCATCATATTTCTATTTTAGAAACATTACTTTTGCTACAAAGTGGATGGCTTAGAACACAGATAAAATAGAGGCAGACACAACACCTAGGAAAAAGATGAGATGAGAATTCTAACCACAGAATAAAGGGACTGGGACCCTAGAGGCATTAGGAGGTAGAATCATTAAGACTTAGTGACATATGAGATGTGTATGATGATTAAAAGAGGAAGATGGGGCGCCTGGGTGGCTCAGTGGGTTAAAGCCTCTGCCTTCGGCTCAGGTCATGATCCCAGGGTCCTGGGATCAAGCCCCGCATCAGGCTCCTTGAGCCTGCTTCTCTCTCTGTCTCTGCCTGCCACTCTGTCTGCCTGTGCTCGCTCTCGCTCTCTCTGACAAATAAATAAATAAAATCTTAAAAAAAAAAAAAAAAAAAAGAGGAAGATATCCAAGTAACTGGATAGAAAAGCAGCTTCTCAAAGTGGGTCCTGATATGCCTGGGAATCTATAAGGTTTTTTTCTACAAGATCAAAACCACTTTTATAATAATACTTAACATATATATTCACATATATTATATACGAATTAACATTAGGTACATATTATATATATGAAATGAAATGTAATATATAGTAATAGGCCCTTGTTTGCCCTTTTCACTCTCATGCTCTCACAGGTATATGATAGTATTTTCCAAAACTATGTAACATGTTATATCACAACCAACTGAATGAAAAGGCAGATATGAGAATTTGTCTCTGTTCTATCAACCCCTGTTCTATTAAATTAGATTTGTATAAATGAAAAACATGACACATTCCCACTAAATTCTATTGTTAACTATTTTGAAGAATTCATTTCATTAAAAACTTGCACATGTAATAGATTATCATTTTAAAATTAATAAATGTTTTTAAATTTCTCAGTTTTAATTTCTAATACACTGATACTGATAAATATAATCCACATAAACAAAAGCTCTTCTTTTGGAGGCCTCAATAATTCTTAAGAGTGTGAAGAAATTCTGACACCAGAAAGTTTGAGAACTGGGGTAGATATTTCTACCACTGAAATCAGAATCCTGAAGGAGAAACTAGTATGCAAGTCCGGACAGAAAGAAAATAAAGTTCAGTTTAAAACATGGTAAGTGTGGAAATGAGGGGAAGACAGTGGCAGAGTAGGAGAATCCTAGGCTACCTTGACCCAGGAATACAACTAGAGAACTATCATATCATCCTAAATAACCCAGAAATTGATCTGAAGATTGGCAGAACAAACCCCACAACCAAAGGTAAAGAAGAGGACACACTGAAGAAGGTCGGAAGTAAGGATATGTGGCTTCAGAGAGAAACAGACTGTAGTTGCTGCAGTGGGGAGGGAGGTGCCATTGCGGAGACAGGCAAGAGATAAACTAACACAGAGCAGAAAACAAATTCCCCTAGCAAATGGCATGGAAAGTGAAAGGGGCAAAATTTCATGCCTTTTGGCAACCGGTGGGGCTTAAAGCCTAGAGTTTTAAAGGCCAGTGTTCTTGGCTCTAATAGAGCTCAGAGGACACTGGGGCTACTCTTGGAGAAAAGGCAGGGCAAACATGTTGTATGGACATACAACATACAAACAGTGATCTGAAGAGGGCAAGGGACACACAGTGGGTAGGTTACTTGCTCATCTCAGAGCATGTCCCAGAGAAGTAGCATTTACGGAGAACGAAAGAACTGGCCGATGACACTTCCCTCCCCAACCCCTCAGCATAGGCACAAGGACACCTGCAGGAACCAGCCCCGCCTGGACACCTGCTCCCTAACTTGCTTATGCCAAGCCCCACTCCCTACACTCTGGTGGAACCACCTTTCCCAGTCACACTTGGCTCAGTCCCAGCTTGACAAGCCCTCTCCCCCAGAAAACCAACCCAAACTCCTGCCAACACTTCATCTCCTGACCAGGGAGATTTATGAGGCCTTAGTTCCAGTGGTGGTGGCAACAAGACTCATTTTACAAGCAGACCAGAACATACCTAGTTAAAACAAGCCACATTCAGACCAGGAACCAACCACTCCCCACAAAAGGCAAAGAGAGCCTCTGTAGACAACTGGCCTGAAGGATAAGATAAAGCAGCCAGGACACGACAGCAAAGTGCACAAAGCACACATTGGAGACACTGTCAGAAGCACCAGGCCCTGGTGAACAGGGGATACTACACTGCTGGGCACTATAAGACCTCTTCTTATAAAAATCATTGTTGGGCACCTGGGTGGCTCAGTGGGTTAAAGCCTCTGCCTTTGGCTCAGGTCATGATCTCAGGGTCCTGGGATCAAGTCCTGCATCAGGCTCTCTGCTCAGCAGGGAACCTGCTTCCTCCTCTCTCTGACTGCCTCTCTGCCTACTTATAATCTCTGTCTAAAAAATAAATAAAATATTTTTTTTAAAAATTGTTCTTATTGTGCCTGGGTGGCTCAGAGGGTTAAAGCCTTACCTTCATTCAGCTTAAGTCATGATCCCAGGGTGCTGGGATCAAGCCCTGCATTGGGCTTCTTGCTCTCCCTCTCCCACTTCCCCTGCTTATATTCCCTCTCTCACTGTCTTTCTCTCTCTCTGTTAAATAAATAAATAAATAAATAAATAAATAAAATCTTTTTTTTTTTTTTTTAAAAAGGCAGTAAGACAAAAATAGATAGTTACACATAAAGGAAACCCCATTATCAGACAAACAAAAACAAAAGAGGGTGCCTGGGTGGCTCAGTCATTAAGCTTCTGGCTTCAGCTCAGGTCAATATCCCAGAGTCCTGGGATCAAACCCAGCTCTGGGCTCCCTGCTCAGTGGGAAGCCTACTTCTCCCTCTCCCCACTGCTTCTGTTTCCTCTCTCACTGTGTCTCCCTCTGTTAAATAAATAAATAAAATCCTTAAAAAAGAAAAAAGAAGTTCATCACCACCAAACCACCCCTATAAGAAATATTAAAGGGGACTCTGAGTTTAAAGGAAATATCAAAAGTGACAGTATGAGTGCTCGCTTCGGCAGCACATATATTAAAATTGGAACGATACAGAGAAGATTAGCATGGCCCCTGCGCAAGGATGACACGCAAATTCGTGAAGCGTTCCATATTAAAAAAAAAAAAAGTGACAGTATGAAGTTAGGAAACACAAAAACAAACAGTAAAAATTAATATTTCTCTAAAAATCAGTCAAGGAACTGACAAAATAAAAGGATATAAAATATGATACCATATACCTACAATATGGGAAGGAGTAAGGAATATATTCAAACTTAACCTTCAATTTAATATAGACTAGTATATGCAGAAGATGTTATACATAAACACAATGGTAATCACAAATCAAAAACCACTCATAAATATGCAAAGAATAGAGAAAGTAATCCAAGTATATCACTAAAGAAAACCAGCAAACCATGAAAGAAGAAAAGAATCAGGAAATCTGCAGAAACAACCACAGAACAAGTAATAACAATAAATACATATCTATAATTACTTTAAATGTAAAAGGATTAAATACTCTAGTCAAAGATACAGAGTGACAAAAAGGATTTAAAAAAAAAAAAGAGCCATCTATATACTGCCTGTAAGAGACTCATTTTACATCTAAAGACACCTGCAGATTGAAACTGAGGAGATGGAGAAACATGATAAATGGTTTTCAAAAGAAAACCAGAGTAGCAATATTTGTATCAAAATAGACTTTAAAACAAAGAATGTAACAAGAGACAAAGGACACTATAGGGGCACCTGGATAGCTCAGTCGTTTGAGTGTCTGACTCTTGATTTCAGCTTAGGTCATGATCTCAGGATCTTGAGATCAAGCCCAGCATCAGGCTCCACTCAGCAGAGTCTGCTTTTGATTCTCCCCCTCTCCCTCTGCTCAAGCTCTCTCTAATAAATAAATAAATAAAATCTTTTTTAAAAGGACACTATACAATAATAAAGGGAACAATCCAATAAGAACATGTAACAACTGTAAATATTTATGCATCCAACATGGAAGTAAGTACCCAAATACATTAAAATAGTTAACAAACATAAAGGAACTAATTGATAATAATACAGTAATAGTAATACCCCATGTACATCAATGGACAGATCATCTAAACAGAAAATCCAGAAGGAAACAATGGTTTTGAATGACACACTGGACCACATGGATTTAACACGTATATTCAGACCATTCCATCCTAGGGGCACCTGGCTGGCTCAGTCCATAAAGCATGGGACTGTTGATCTTAGGGTTGTGAGTCTGAGCCCCACCCTGGCTGTAGAGATTGCTTAAGGAAATTCTTAAAAAGTTAAAAAAAAAAAAAAAGAACATTCCATCCTTAAACAGCAGAATATACATTCTTTTCAAGTACGCATGGAACATTCTCCAGAATAGATCACATATTAGGTCACAAAAAAAGCTTCAACAAATTAAAAAAGATCAAAGTTATGTCATGCATCTTTTCTGACCACACTATGAAACTAGGAGTCAACCACACAAAAAATATGTAAATACCACAAATATATGGAGATCAAGTAACTACTAAACAATGAATGAGGGGCACCTGGGTGGCTCAGTTGTTAAGTATCTGCCTTCAGCCCAGGTCATGATCCCAGGGACATGGGATCGAGCCCTGTGCCAGCCTCCCGGCTCTGTGGGAACCTTGCTTCTCCCTCTCCCACTCCCCCTGCTTGTACTCCCTCTCTCACTCTCTGTCAAATAAATAAATAAAGTCTTTAAAAAATAAATAAATAAAAAATAAACAGTGAATGGGCCAATAAAAGAAGAAATTTTAAAAAGTACGTGGAAACAAATGAAAACAAAAACACAATGATTCAAAAACCTTGCAACACAGCAAAAGCAGTTCTAAAAGGGAAGTTTATAGCAATACAGGCCCACTTCAAGAAGTAAAATCTCAACTTAACTTACACCTAAAGGACCTAGAACAACAAACAAACAAACCCTAAAACCAGCAGAAGGAAGGAAATTATAAATATATCAGAGCAGAAATAAATCATATAGAAACTAACTAAATAAAAACAGATCAATGAAACCAGGAGCTGATTCTTTGGAAAAAATCAATAAAACTGATAAACCACTAGCCAGACTTATCAAGAAAAAGAGGAAGGAACCAAATAAATACAACTCAAATGAGAGGAGAAATAACAACAAACACACCACAGAAATACAGACAATTATAAGAGAAAATTATGAAAAACTATATACCAACAAATTGGAAAACCTAGAAGAAATAGATAAATTCCTAGAAACATATAACCTACCAAAACCGAAACAGGAAGAAATAGAAAATTTGAACAGACCAACTACCAGCAAAGGAACTCAATCACTATCAACAAACTCTCAACAAACAAAAGTCCAGGACCAGATGGCTTCACAGCAAATTCTACCAAACATTTAAAGAAGATTTAATATCTATTCTTGTCAAACTATCCAAAAAAATAGAAGAGGAAGGAAAACTTCCAAATTCATTCTATGAGGCCAGCATGCTCTAATACCAAAACCAGACAAAGACAGCACAAAGAAAGAGAACTACAGGCCATTATCTCTGATGAACACAGATGCAAAAATCCTCAACAAAATACTAGCAAATCAAATCTAACAATACATTAAAAACATCATTCACCACAATCAAATGGGATTTATTCCTGGGTTGCAAGGTTGTTCAATTTTTATAAATCAATCAACACAATACATCATATCAGTAAGAGAAAGAACTATATGATCACTTCAATAGACATGGAAAAGCATTTGACAAAGTACAACAGCCATTCATGATAAAAACACTCAACCAACTAGATTCAAAAGGAATGTACCCCAACATAATATAGACCATATAAGAAAAACAGACAGCTAGCATCATCCTCAATGTGGAAAAACTGACAGCCTTTTGCCTAGGATCAGGAACAAGACAAGGGTATCTACTCTTCCCACTTTTATTTAACATAGTGCTGAAGTCCTAGCCACAGCAATCAGGCAACAAAAATAAAGGCATCCAAACTGGTAAGAAAGAAGTAAAAACTTTTACTATTTGCAAGTGACATGATACTATATAGAGAAAATCCAAAAGACTCCACCAAAATATTGCTAGAGCTGATAAATGAATTCAGTTAAGGAACAGGATACAAAAATCAATGTGCAGAAATCTGTTGCATTTCTATATACAAATAATGAAGCAGCAGAAAGAGAAATTAAAAAAATAATCCATTTACAATTGCACCAAAAAGGGGCACCTGGGTGGCTCAGTGGGTTAAGCCGCTGCCTTCGGCTCAGGTCATGATCTCAGGGTCCTGGGATCGAGTCCCGCATCGGGCTCTCTGCTCAGCAGGGAGCCTGCTTCCCTCTCACTCTCTTTCTGCCTCTCTGCCTACTTGTGATCTCTGTCAAATAAATAAATAAAATCTTTAAAAAAAAAAAAAAACAATTGCACCAAAAATAACAAGATATCTAGGAATAAACCTAACACAAAAGGTAGAAGACCTGTACTCTGAAATCTATAAAACACTGATGAAAGAAATTCAAGACAATACAAAGAAGCTCATGAACTGGAAAAACAAACACTGTTAAAATATATACTACCCAAAGAAATCTACACATTTAATCTAATCCCTATCAAAATACCAACAGCATTTGGGGCACCTGGCTGGTACAACTGGTAGGGCATGCAACTCTTGACCTTGGGGTTGGGAGCCTGACCCTCATGTTGGGTGCAGAGATTACTCAAAAATAAAATCGTTGGGGCACCTGGGTGGCTCAGTGGGTTAAAGCCTCTGCCTTCAGCTCAGGTTGTGATCACAGGGTCCTGGGATCGAGCCCCACATCAGGCTCTCCGCTCTGTGGGAAGCCTGCTTCCTCCTCTCTCTCTGCCTGCCTCTCTGCCTACTTGTGATCTGTCAAATAAATAAAATAAAATATTTTTTTAAATAAATAAATAAAATCTTCAAAAATAAATAAAATCCTTAAAAATAATAGTAATAAAATGATAAAAAAAAAATAAAATAAAATAGGGGCACCTGGGTGGCTCAGTGGGTTAAGCCGCTGCCTTCAGATCAGGTCATGATCTTAGGGTCCTGGGATCGAGCCCCGCATCAGACTCTGCTCAGCAGGGAGCCTGCTTCTCTCTCTGCCTGCTCTCTGCCCACTTGTGATCTCTTTCTGTCAAATAAATAAATAAAACCTTAAAAAGAAAAATTTGCTGACTAGGGGCACCTGGGTGACTCAGTCATTAAGCATCTGCTCAGGTCATGATCCCAGGGTCCCAAGATTGAGCCCCAAATCAGACTCCCTGCTTAGCAGGGAGTTGCTCCCTCTCCTACTCACCCTGCTTCTGTTCCCTCTCTCGCTGTTGTCTCTCTCTGACAAATAAATAAATAAAATCTTTTTAAAAAAATCTTTTAAAGATTTTATTTATTGAGAGCGAGAGAGAATGAGGGAGAGAGAGCATGGGGGGCGGTAGTCAGAGGAAGAAGCAGACTCCCTGCTGAGCAGGGAGCCTGTTATGGGACTCCATCCTGGGACTCCAGGATCATGACCTGAGCCGAAGGCAGTTGCTTAACCAAGTGAACCACCCAGATACCCCAAACCTTTTAAAAACATTGTTTTTAATTAAAAAATTTTTTTAAATAGCTGACTAATGTAACAAACTATGCCCTTTGTTCATCAGCAGAAGTGATAGACTGGAAATAGAAATAAATCTTTCCTGATTAAGAATGGCGTAAGCAGGAGCCACTCTAACCCAAACGTGGCTCTACCAGATTCCCAGAGCTCAAAGTCACCCAATTACTGAAATATGTCCTAATTTCACAAAATAACTCCAAAGAAATATTTTCTTCAAGTGTTTGATAACTACATGGTCCTATACAATACTCCATCTCTCTGAATTTTTACATAGACAACTACAGTTTTGCAATATACAGATAATCTTTAAGAAATCCTAGCATATGTTTATCAAATCATCATAAATGCTGATATAAGCTCCAAAACTAATAAAAAAAAAATTTAAGAATTACCTAGCAAGATGCACTTAGGCTGGAAAGTCTGCTTTAAATGGTCAACTCTACCCTTTAAATACAGAAAAATGTGATTTTATAAATATAGCCATTCTTTTGATAAAAGGACTATATGGATAAGAATAGAGAAAAGGCATATGAAAGCCAGAATCTAGCATTACATCCGAGAACACTGAACAAGAAAGGATATATTATCACACACAAGCTGTCACTAAAATCTTTTCACACCATCATCTTGTGCTATGGTAGCTAACCTATTTCTAGCTCTAAGCCTGTATCTGATTGATTTGCAAACTTTTGAAAGTAGCTGGGCTTCAAATGACACCCAACATTAGAAGTATCTTTTTGTCTGAGTTATATTTAGCCTCTACTCCCACTCCTTTTCTGTTTAAGAACCGGAGGAAGAGGACAACTGGGTGGCTCAGTTGGTTGAGTGTCTGCCTTTGGCTCAGGTCATGATTCCAGGGTGCTGGGGGATCGAGTCCAGCATCAGGTTCCTTGCTCAGCTGGGAGCCTGCTTCTCCCTCTGCCTGCCACTCCCCCTGCTTGTGCATGAGTGTGCTCTCTCTCTGACAAATAAAATCTTTATTAAAAAAAAGAAAACAACAAAGAACTCAATTCAGGAAGGAATTATTGGACAGTAGTTATTAACAATGGCTGTTCCTAATGTTATTGAAAACTTCAGCAGTGGAGGGGGCAAGGGAGATTTGATTTCTGACTAACATGAGGTAAGAGAGATCATATTATCTTCCTGGCAGAAACAACTAAAAAAACCAGACAAAATGGGTAAAACCATGGTTTTTAAGACATTGGACATCAGGCAATAACCAATAGGGATTCCTGAGAGATGGGAAACAAATAAGGTAAGTCTTAACATTACCCAAGCTTAATGCCTAGACACTGCTTCCAAGTAATGTCAAAAAAAAAAAAAAAGGTGAGAGGGAGAAGTCCAGGAGAAACCTAGGCCGAATCCAACATGCTCCCTGAGTGGAGAACACAGGAGTGAAAATCTGAGAAAGCAAAAGAGTCTAGAGTTCACAGAAGAGAGTATACTCCTGGGGAAAATATTTGTAAACCGTATCTAAGAAAGGAATTGTACCTAGATATATAAGCAACTCTCAAAACTCAAAGAAACCATTAGGCAATGGGCAAAAGAGGGACGTCTGGGTAGCTCAGTTGTTACATGATCCCAGAGTCCTGGGATCAAGCCCCACATCAGGCTCCCTGTTTGGCAGAAAGCCTGCTTCACCCTTTCCCACTCTCCCTGCTTGTGTTCCCTCTCTCACGGTCTTTCTCTGTCAAATAAATAAATAAAATCTTAAAAAAAAAAAAAAAAAAAAAAAGGAAATGGGCAAAAGACATAAGCAAACGTTCAAAATCATTAGCCATTAGGGAAATGCAAAACAGATAAATTATCTCTATATATCTACCATAATGGCTAAAATAAAAAATACTGGTGCACCTAGGTAACTCAGTCTGTTAAGCATCTGACTCTTGCTTTCAGCTCAGGTCATGATCTTTCTCATAGGTGGCATGGGTCATGAGATCAAGCCCTGCATCAGGCTCCATGCTCAGGAGGAGTCTGCTTGAAGACTTTCCCTCTGCCCTTCCCCGACACTCACGTGTGCACACATGCACTTTCCCTCTCTGTCTCCCTCTCTCTCAAATAAATAAATAAATAAATAGAATGAAATAAAATAAAAAATACTGACAATGCCAAGTATTGACAAGAATTCAGAAAACATGGATCACTCATATATAAGTGATGGTAATGTAAAAATGGTATAGCCACTTTATCTAGTTTGGCAGGTTTATGTAATTACTCTTGGGCATTTATCCCATACAACTAAAAACTTACATTTACAGAAAAACCTGAACAAAAATGTTCATAGCAGCTTTATTCACAATGGCCAAAAATTGGAACCAACACAGAAGTCCCTCAAAAAGTGAATGCGTAGGGGCGCCTGGGTGGCTCAGTGGGTTAAGCCGCTGCCTTCAGCTCAGGTCATGATCTCAGGGTCCTGGGATTGAGCCCCGCAATGGGCTCTCTGCTCAGCAGGGAGCCTGGTTCCCTCTCTCTCTCTGCCTGCCTCTCTATCTACCTGTGATCAATCTCTGTCGAATAAATAAATAAAATCTTTAAAAAATAAAAAAGTGAATGCATAAACAAAATTAGAACAACCACACCAGACTACTACTCAGCAATGAGAGGATACAAACTATTGACACGTGCAGTAATTTGGATGGACCTCAAGGGAATTATGCTGAGTGGGAGAAAAAGTCAATCTCAATGGTTATACATGGTATGATTCCATTTAATTAACATTATGACATGGTAGATTAAAAAACTGGAGAACAGACTGGTAAAGCCATGGTTATAGGTTTATGAATGGGGTGGAGGTAGGTGGACGTTGTTATTAAAGGGCAACAGGAAGAATTCTTATGGGAATGGAACTGTTCTGTATCTTGATGGTGGCTGTGAATATACATTAAAATTCCACAGAACTCCCCCAACACGTATACCCATGCACAGAAAGGAGTACATGTACAATTGTCAAATCTGAATAGACTCTATGGATTGTAATAATATTAATTTCCTGGTTTTTACATGGTACTATAGTTACACAAGCTGACATAATTGGGAGAAATTGGGTGAAAGGCACATGGAATGGAAAATTGCTGTACATTTTTTTGGCAACTTCCTATAAATTATACTTATTTCACAATGAAAAATTAAAACAAATGACTGGAAGTGATAGCTTATAAAATAAGTAAAGAGCCAGCATTTAAAAATTTATTACAACTATATTCCGTATGTGTAAAAATCTAAAGGAAGCATGACCAGAGAAGAAGTAAAAAAAATCTCCAAAATGGTAGAGATAAAAAAACACTATGTATGACTAGTAGAAGATTAAAAACTGCAACAGAACAAATGGGGTGAGAAAATATGAAAACACAGCAAAGAAGTCAACCAAAATAAAACACAGAAATTTAAAAAAAAAAACCACTAAAATAAAATGAACAAAGCATCCATGAACTGTGCGGGACAAATTCCAATTACCTAATAGGTGTCACTGGAATTTCTGAAGAAGAGATGGGGGAAAAATATTTAAAGAAATAATAATTTCCAAGTTTCTAAATTATAATAAAACTATAAATACAAAGATCCAACAAGCTGAAAAAAACAAACCAAGACACGCCATTACCAAACAACCTAACACTAATATTACAGTAATACAGAGTAAATTTAAAAGCAGCCAGGAAGAAGGATATATTACATATAGAGGAACAAAGAGGAAGACAATAACAGAATTCTCAATGGAAACTATTCAAATCAGAAGACTCTTAAAAGACTGAAAGAAAAACACTGTCAACCACAAATTCTATACTCACAGAAAATATCTTTCAAAAATGAAGGCAAAATAAAGACTTTTTCATGCATACAAAAGCTAAAAATCACCAACAGAAGACCTGTGCAAGTCCTTCAGGATGAATAAATATGGTAATAGATGGAAATCTGAATATGCACAAATGAATGAAGAGCATCAAAAATGGTTACAATGTGGGTAATCATAAAAATCTTTTTTTACTCATTATTTAAATATTTTTTCAAAATTATAAACTATTCAGAGCAATAATTTTATACTGTAATTTATATATATATAAGTATATAAATGCATGTGTATATGTGTGTATATACATATATGTGTGTATAAAATAAATAAATCTTCAAAATACACACACACACACACACACACACACACACACACACACAAGTAAAGTGTATACCCAGAACAGGGCAATGGCCAGAAGGGGAGAAAAAGAAGTATACTATTGTAAAGTTCTTATACTACATATGAAACACTGTAACATTACCATGAAGTGAAATGTATAGCTGGAAAAATGGCAATCAACAGAAACTCAGTTAGGAATCCTAGACAGCCAATTTAAATAAGATCAAAAAAGGAAACTATGATTAAACAATTAAAAGAAAAGTGTAACATTTCAGAATTAGAATATTAATAGAAAGATAGAAATTACAAAAAGGAACCAAATAAAAATTCTGGATTTGGAAAGTACAATAACAAAAATGAAAAACATAAGTAGAGGGGTTTGATACAAGATATGAGCAGGCAGAAGAAAGAACCAACAAACTTGAAGTTAAGTCAATTAAGAATATCCAGTCTGGGGACACCTGGGTGGCTCAATGGGTTAAGCCTCTGCCTTCGGCTCAGGTCATGATCTCGGGGTCCTGGGATCAAGCCCTGCATCAGGCTCTCTGCCCAGTGGGGAGTCTGCTTCCCTCTCTTTGCCTATCTTTCTGCCTAATATGATCTCTGTCAAATAAATAAATAAAATCTTAAAAAAAAAGAATATCTAGTCTGCAGGCACCTGGCTGGCTCACTCAGAAGAACAAGCAAACCCTTTATCTTGGGGTTGTAAGTTCCAGCTGCACACTGGATGTAAAGATTACTTAAATAAATAAATAAAAACTTTAAAACAACAAATGAAAAGAATATCCAGTCTGAGGAACAGAAGGAAAAAACTTAGGGCAGTGAGACAATAAAAAGAAAGAAAAGGCATTCAGTGTGGAAGAGAAGTAAAACTTTTTTACTACTTGCAGAGGCAGCTGCGTAGCTCAGTTGGTTGGGTAGCCAACCCTTGATTTCAGCTCAGGTCATGATCTCAAGGTCCTGGGATCCAGCCCCAAGTTAGGCCCCTTGTTCAGCAGGGAATCTGCTTGAGGATTCTCTCTTCCTCTCCCTCTGCCCCTCGCCCCACTCATGCTCACTTGCTCACTCGCTCTCTCGCTCTCTCTCTAATAAATAAATCAATCTTCAAAAACAAAAAAAAAAAAATTTAAAGATTTTATTTACTTATTTGATAGAAGGAGACACAGCAAGAGAGGGAACACAAGTAGGGGGAGTGGGAGAGGGAGAAGCAGGCTTCCCACCAAGCAGGGAGCCCAATGCAGGACTTGAACCCAGGACCTGGGGTCATGACCTGAGCTGAAGGCAGACATGCAATGACTGAGCCACCCAGGCATCCCCCAATATTTTTTTCTATTTGTAGATGACATGATCTTATATATAGAAATTCCTAAGGAATCCACTAAAAACTAATAAACAAGCTCAGCAAGGTTGCAAAATACAAGGTCAACATACAAAAATTGATTATATTTCTATACACAGGTAATGAATATTCCAAATGTAAAATTAAGGGAAAAAGTCCATTTACAGTAGTAACAAAAATAATACAATACTTAGGTATAATTTTAACAAGGAAGTATAATAGAATAGGATTTTTTTTAAAGATTTTATTTATTTGACAGACAGAGATCACAAGTAGGCAAAGAAGCAGGCAGAGAGAGAGGGAAGCAGGCTCCCTACCGAGCGGAGCCCAATGTGGGGCTTGATCCCAGGACCCTGGGACCATGACCTGAGACAAAAGCAGAGGCTTTAACCCACTGAGCCACCCAGGCGCCCCTAGAATAGGATTTAAAAACCTGTAAAGCTTATATATTAAAAATTATAAATAATCGCTGATAGAAATTAAAGAACTTATTATTAAATAAGGGGAAAGATGTCCCATGTTCATGGACTGAAAGATTTAATATTGCTAAGCTGGTAACACTCTCAAAATTGACCTACAGATTCAGTGTAATCCCTATGAAAATCCTTGCTGGCTTTTTTGAAGGCAATGACAATCTGATCCTAAAATTCATATGGAAATGCAAGGGACCTGAAATAAACAACAACAAAAAAATTTATTTTAATTTAGATTTTGTTTATTTGACAGAGAGAGAGAGAGACAGTGAGGGAGGGAATATAAGCAGGGGGAGCAGGAGAAGGAGAAGCAGGCTTCCTGCGGAGAAGGGAGCCTGATACAGGACTCGATTCTAGGACCCTGGAATCACGACCTGAGCCAAAGGCAGACACTTAATGACTAAGCCACCCAGAAGCCCTCTTTTTTTTTTTTTTTTAAAGTAATCTCTACACCCAACATGGCGCTCAAATCAAAACTATGAGATCAAGAGTCCCATGTGCTACCAAATGAGCTACCCAGGCCACCAAAGAACATAATCTTGAAAAAGAAAAACAAAATTGGAGGACTCACATTTCCTAATTTCAACCTACCACACAAAGTGATAGTAATCAGAACAGTACTGCAATGGAATAGAACTGAAAGCCCAGAAATAACCCTTTACATTTATGGTCAACTAATATTCAAAAAAGGAGGTCAAGACAATCAGGCCAAGGACAGTCTTCTCAACAAAAGGTGCTATGACAAGTAGAGAGCTAAACATAAATGAATAAAGTTGGAACCATATCTCATATTATACAAAAAATTAACTCAAAATAGATCACAGACCTAAATATAGAGCTAAAGCTATAAAATTCAATATGAAACAGTGGAATAAATCTTCGTGACCTTTGGTTAGGCAAAACTTTCTTATACATAACACTAAAAGCATAAGCAACAAAAGAAAAAAAGATCAGCAGACTTCATCAAATTTAGAACTTTTGTCTGTAAACAATACTGTCAAGTGAGTGAAAAGACAACTCAGAATAGGAAAAAAATATCGGCAAAAGAACTCTTACAACTCGGGCGCCTGGGTGGCTCAGTGGGTTAAGCCGCTGCATTCGGCTCAGGTCATGATATCAGGGTCCTGGGATCGAGTCCCGCATCGGGCTCTCTGCTCAGCAGGGAACCTGCTTCCTCCTCTCTCTCTGCCTGCCTCTCTGCCTACTTATGATCTCTCTCTGTCAAATAAATAAATAAAATCTTTAAAAAAAAAAAAAAAAGAAAGAAAAAAGAACTCTTACAACTCAATTAAAAAAAAGACAAGTTTTCCAAAAATACTACAAACGATTTAAATATACATTTCTTTAAATAAAATATACAAATGACCAATAAGTACAGAAAAAGAAGCTCAGGGAGGCCTGGGTGGCTCAGTGGGTTAAGCCGCTGCCTTCGGCTCAGGTCATGATCTCAGGGTCCTGGGATCGAGTCCCACATCGGGCTCTCTGCTCAGCAGGGAGCCTGCTTCCTCCTCTCTCTCTCTCTCTGCCTGCCTCTCTGCCTACTTGTAATCTCTCTCTGTCAAATAAATAAATAAAATCTTTAAAAAAAAAAAAAAAAAAGAAAGAAAAAGAAGCTCAAATTCAAGATCATTAGTTGTCAGGGAAGTGCAAATCAAAATCATATTACTTGACACCCACAAGGATGGCTAGAATCAAAAGACACACAATAAGTTTAGTAAGGATAGACAAACTGGGACCCTCATACATTGCTAGGGGGAATGCAAAATTATGGAGCCACCTTGGAAGCAGTTTGACAGTTCTTCACAAAGCTAAACGGAGTTATCATATGATCCAGTAATTACACTCCTAGATATATACCCCAAAGAAAATATATATCCACACAAAAACTTATAAATAAATAAACATTCACAGCAGCATTATTCATAGTACCCAAGAAGTGGAAACAACCCAAACGTCTACCAACTGATGAATGTATTAGCTAAACGTGATATACCTACATGATGGAATATTATTTGGTCATAAAACGGAATAAAAGTACTGATACGTGCTACAACTTGTATGGATATTAAAATTATTATGCTAAATGAAAGAAGCCAGACACAAATGCTGATCCTTTTTAGAAGATATATCCAGAAGAGGCAAATCCACAGAGACAGAAAGCAAATTAGTGGTCACCAGGTGATTTGGGGGGGGCGGCAGGGGAATGGGGCGTGATTATTTAACGAGTATGAGATGGTTCACATGATGATGAAAAACTTTTGAAACTAGAGAGAGCTAGTGGTTGCACATCATAAATACAGTAAATACCACTGAACTACAAACTAAAATTGTTAATTATAAGTTACATGAATTTCACAATTTTTTAAAAAAGAAATTCCTTAAGGGAGGAAAAAAGTATATGCCCATACAAAGTTTTATACACAAATGTTTACAGCATAACTTTTAGCTGCCAAAAACTGGAAACAACGCAAATGTGCATCATCAAAACATAAATGGATAAACAAATTGTGTTATAGCTATACAATGGATTGCTACTCGGTAATAAACATGAACTACTGATACATGCATCAACATAGATGAATCTCAAAATAATTATGCTTAGTTTAAAAAAAGCCAAAGAAAAAAATAAATAAATGTGAGAGTATATACTTTACAATTCCATTTATATAAAATTCTAGACAATGCAAACTGTTCTATAGTGACAGAAAGTTCATCAGTGGTTGCCAAGAAACCACAGAAGTTGAGGGGAAGTATTAAAAATGGGGATAAGGAAACTTGTGAAGGTGATATTTTCATGATCTTTACTGTGGTAACAGTTTCATGGGTGAACAACACATATATCAAAACTTAACAAACTGTATATTTTTAACATGTACAGCTTACTGTATGTCAATTACAACTCAAGATTTTGAAAAAAATGGGGAAAAGGCTAATAGGACAATGTATTCATGCTGACCACCCAACAGCTCTTAAGGGAGTGGTAAAACAGTTTTAGTTTACTTTGATGAGTGTATAAACAACTCCTGGCAAAACTATACATGGAGAACCACTCACAGCAAGCATACAAATTTGAATTTTTGTAAATTTACAAATACTTCTATCAACCAACATTATAATATCAGATGCTGAATCTTCATTTTTGACTGATTTTCAAGTACTGCTAAAAACCCTCTCAGTTCCAGCAAGTACTACCATTAGCATGATCTGTAAATAAACATTTAGACATACCAAGAAAGCTCCTACAAGAAGCCCTTATAATAAGGTTCCTTAAAGCTAAAACACCTGTGAACAGTATTTCATGTGTGACAAAAACAACACAAAAGATTCCTATTATCCATACTAATAATCTTTTAAGAATGCCCCCATTAGTATCTATTAACCTTTTGTAAGATAAAGTAAATATCTATTTTGTAAGGTAAATATCTATTTACCTTTTATAGATATTCACTCAAATTTAAACTATTTCAAACTTATTATCTTTCTAAAAAGCTAGAAAAGCCTTAAAATTAAAACTCTAACTAATCTAATCGGATTTTTAAAGAAAAATCTAATTGGATTTTTCTTTACCAAAAAGTATGTCCATTGTTTCAAAGACAAACAAAAAGTATGATGTATTCAGTAGTGAGAAAAGTTATGAAAATGAGGATGAAGTTCAGTTAAAACCACTTTATATTCATGTACTTATGACAGGTGAGGAATGACATCATCTAATTCAAGCTACCATCATCTCTCACTTCGACTACAGCAGTAGTCTTTTTTATTTCCTAATTCAGGTGAACTCAGTCTTAATACACTCTAGTCTCAGTTTCTTCATCTATTAAACGGATACAATAACACTTGCAACTTCATGAGGTTGCATGACAATTAAGAGAATATAGGTATAGCACTTAGTTTGTTGTCTAGCACATAGAAAGTGCTCTATAAATGTTACCTATTATTACCTGAATAAATGTTCAGCCTCCATGAGTCCAGTGCTGGAATGGCATCACGTAAGAAACAAGTCTAACCTCAAAAAAAAATAAATAAATAAATAAAATAAAGTTAAAAGCAATTACAATCTTAATGTAGGGAGACTCCCAAAGAAAAATATCCATTCCAAAATCCACAGCAGCTTCTTTTTTTGGTTTTTTAAGATTTTATTTATTTAAGAGACACTGGGAGACAGAGTGCACACGTGAGCAGGGGTGGGGAGAAGGAGAAACAGACTCCCTGCTGACCAGGGAGTCCAAACTGGGGCTTGGTCCCAGGATCCCAAGATCATGACCTGAGCGGAAAACAGATACTACAGTGACCAAGCCCCTCCACAGCAGCTTCTTTGTATCTTTTTTCCCAATTCCTTTTGTTCACAATGTTTCTCATAACCCTATACTTGCCCTGAACCCTCTATCCATTCCCTTTTTTTTTTTTTACATCCATTGCTTTAATGCACAGTTTTTTCTGGTTTTTTTTTTGTTGTTGTTGTTGCTGCTGTTTTTAAGTAAACTCTACACCCAACATGAGGCCTTGAACTTACAACCACAAGATCAAGAGTCACATGCTCTGGGGAGCCTGGGTGTCTCAGTCTGTTGAGCAACCGACTCTTGGTTTCCACTCAAGTCATGGTTTTGGGGTCCTGGGATCAAGCCCTGCATCGGGCTCCAGGGTCAGTGAGTAGTCTGCTTGAGATTCTCTCCTCTCCTCCCTCTGTCCCTCCCCAGCTAGCATTCACACTCTCTAAAACATAAAATCTCTGGGGCGCCTGGGTGGCTCAGTGGGTTAAAGCCTCTGCCTTCAGTTCAGGTCATGATCTCAGGGTCCTGGGATCGAGTCCCGCATCGGGCTCTCTGCTTGGCAGGGAGCCTGCTTCCTCCTCTCTCTGCCTTCCTCTCTGCCTACTTCTGATCTGTCTCTGTCAAAGGAATAAATAAAATCTTTAAATATATATATATATATGAAATCTCTAAAAAAAAGAAAGAGTCACATGTTCTACCAACTGAGCTACCCAAGCCCCCTACCTATTCCTATTTTCAATTCAATACAATACTCTACTCATCTGGCTATGTCTCCTCTAATGATACCCTCTTCTAAGCAGTTCTCGATCCACTTTCTAAGTTAATCATCCAGTCTTACTCCTTGAAATTCTTCAGCTGTCTTCCACCCATTATCCTTTAAACTGAACTAGCAGACAGGTAATCTCTCTCAGTAGATGAGAAGAATACAGAGAAGCCAGAGACAGAATTTTCTTCTGTGAGTAGAAATAAATATTACAAACACATAATTTAGTATCTCCCCTCCCTGACTACAATATTATTATTGTTGTCGTTGTTGTTGCTATTACAGGACTCTGAGAGCTGGCTGCTGCTTAATCCACAAAAGAAACTCTGAGTGCTGAATGCTACCACTAGAACCCTTCATATGCCAAGCCCGTCTGTGTTCTTGAAACCCTCAAAATACCTAAGCCCCACCAGGTCCTATGCTGAAGTGAAGAGTATCCCTAACTCTTCATTTTGTTTTACAACTCTACCCATGAGTATCACATCGCTAAAGTCTGCCTTTCCAATATCATACTATATTTCTATGAAAAAGCTCTCTGGTTTCTTTATAGCCCCTGAACCTTAGGGTTCTGGCATTAGAGATGTGTGGTAGCTTGGTTAGGTTTGGGAAGCATGACCAGGATAATCACACTTCCCCTTTTTCACCACCAAGCTTGTCCTAAAACACTGTCTGCATGGTAATCCCCCCACCCCTAGGAAATGCCTTATTCTCCCCTCTGCAAAGAAATTACTAGTTGTTGGGCGCCTGGGTGGCTCAGTGGGTTAAGCTGCTGCCTTCGGCTCAGGTCATGATCTCAGGGTCCTGGGATCGAGTCCCACATCAGGCTCTCTGCTCAGCAGGGAGCCTGCTTCCCTCTCTCTCTCTCTCTCTCTGCCAGTCTCTCTACCTACCTGTGATCTCTCTCTGTCAAATAAATAAATAAAATCTTTAAAAAAAAAAAAAAAAAAAAAAAAAAAAAAAAAGAAATTACTAGTTGCTTTTCCCCATAGGCCCTCAAGGTTTGCCCAGATGTGCCTGATTTTTAAGTGGGCAGAGTGAGTTCATGTTGAGAGCCCTGCCATACCAAGAGTTCTCTCTCCATTTTGGAGTTAGAGAATCAAGAGCAACATAATTCAAAACACATATTAGTGCTTATTGATGTTATGGTTTTCTTGCCCTATTAGTAATTTTACCAAAATTAAAAGTGGAATACTTTCTGAAAGAAGTTCAATTCCTTTCTGCCGTCCATCCTCCATAACCCCCAAATAGTTCGCAGGTTTTTCATAAAATACAATAGTCTCTTAACTAATCTCTCTACTTCCTTTCTGGGTACTCTGCTATCTGTTTTCCCCAGAGAAGTATGAGTTATCTTTTAAAACTGTAAATCAGATCATTTAGCTTTCTTTATCAACCAGCTTCTTTCTACCAATGGTTCTCCATTATCCTAGGTGAGGTCTATGGAGTCCTACAAAATCTGGCCCCTGCCTATTCTTGAAAATAGAAACCACATACTCCCAATGAGGCCTTAGTATTTCCTTCTGACCAGAACACTCCTCTCCCATCAGGAAATGCTGGTTCTGCCTCCCTTTAAGTTCACACGCCACTATAAAAAAGTATTCCTGACCATCCCATCTGACTATACCCCTCTCCCTTACTCTCAGTCACATCACCACATCTATCTTCTTCATACCACTCACATACTCACTCATAATCTGTAATTATTTATTTATTTGAAAACTGCCTATCTTCTCAAATGAAAATGTAAGTTCTTCAAGGACAGAAATCTCGTGTCTTATTATCTGTACCTCAATGTGAAATAGTGCCTGACACATAAACACTGTAATGTTTTCTAATTGTCTGATTAATTTACAAAGCTAAGTACTACCTCTGAGGTAAACTTCAGTTTTTAAAAGAAATTTTAAACTTATTTGTATAGCCAGGACACCTGGTGTCTCAGTCATTTAAGTGTCTGCCTTTGGCTTGGATCATGATCCCAGGAGTCCTGGAAACAGAGTCCCACACTGGGCTCCTGGTTCAGCAGGGAGTCTGCTTCACACTCTGCCCTCCCCTTCTGCTCATGATCTCTCTCACTCTCTCTCTCAATTCAAATAACTATAAAAATGTTTTAAAAATTAAACTTAAAAAATAAACTTATTTGTACAGCCAATAGGATGGCCTAGCCATCATACCCTGTGTTCTTGTGCTCATTGTAACAAACTGCCTTGTATTCAGGCTCCCCTTCTTTCTCTGAAGATAAAATAGGCACTCAGAAAATAAGACGGCAACCTTATCTGGCAGCAATGTTCTCTGGGTCTGAGAGACCCAAACCCAAGGTTCTCAGGCAACAGCTAATGACAAAGATCTGGTTACCAGCACTGTACTAAGGAGTGCCTCACAACCCAGAACAACCAGGTTAAACTGACAAAAGGTGCAAATGCCTGTGAGAGAACACAGTTGATAAAGAGTTCTGTGAAGCACTCCAAATGCCTTGGAGATAACCTCACAAGAGCAGGAAGATTCAGTTCAGCCATCTGACTGGTGGTGTGTTCTGTAAAGCCTTAGTAATGACCCTGTCACCAGGAAAACAGATCAGCCTTAGCCTTCTAATCAGCTGCATTTAGCAGCCAACATCCATCTTTTGCAATAAAATGCCACATCGAGAGTTCCTATTCCCACCAAATTATCACAGGTTTGGGAAACAGATATATCAGAAACTATACTTAACAAATCTACTTGTCTGGGACCCAAGACAATTAATTAAACTTACTAGGAAAAGCAGAAAAAATAGCCTCCAGCCACCTGGAGACAAGTTTTAAAGATCCTAAAAACTGTTAACACTTGAGCACACCAAAATGGCTATAATCTGCAAACCAGCCACATGTCACTTCCAATAGTACTCCTACACTGAAAGTGACCTTCCCCCTCCAAAATAAATAACGTTTAAAGTCAGGTGAATCTTGAACAATGACTCTGACTTTTTTTCTAAAATAAGAGCTATGACAGCTACCTTAATGAGAGGCCTAATAAATTCAGGGTAAGGGGCTCATTGTGCTGACACTGTCACCTCATCTAGGACTTCAGCTGATTCATCCTGATGGGCTGACAGGTCATTGACATCTGCACCTTTCCCAAGATTCTTGTTTATTTCACATATAGAAACACTGTCTCCTCACAACAACTGCAGTCCAGACCCCTTCTCCTGCTGCAGAGACTTTCCCTTCCAGACTTCACTAAGACCTTGGAAAAACAGTTGTCAATTCAGGCTCATATTAGTAACTCTAGATGGCTAACAAGGCATGGAAGAGATGGGAATAGAGCTCATAAAAGGACCAATGCTAACATTCGGGTCATCAATTTTTTTAAAAAGGATGTAAAAAAAGATCAAAATCACTAGGGAAGAAACTAATCTCTTCATCATTAACAAATGGTTATTATTATGATAATTGAGAAAGTCACAGTCAGGACCTGAAAATGTCTGGTCCTTGGCCACACCAAGTAATCACAGAAGACATCCTTTAAGTAAGCTTTGTTCTAACACAAACTACAGGCAAATGATAAAAATACAGGCAATGATAAAAAAATCCACAAACTTCATTTAAAAGGAGTGATGGGGGCACCTGGGTGGCTTAGTGGGTTAAGCCTCTGCCTTCAGCTCAGGTCATGATCTCAGGGTCCTGGGATCGAGCCCCATATCTGGCTCTCTGCTTGGCGAGGAGCCTGCTTCTCCTTCTCTCTCTGCCTGCCTCTATGCCTACTTGTGATCTGTCAAATAAATAAATAAATAAAACCTTTAAAAAATAAATAAAAGGAGTGATGGAAAGAAGGGAGGAAGAGAGAGAAAAAGAGAAAGAAAGGAACAAGGAAGAACAATGAGGCCCAATGCTGTAGATCAAACACGCCCACAAATTATTTGCAGCAATTGCCATCAAAAAGTGGAGTTCATTTCCTCACCCTCGAATCTGAGCTGGCCTTGGGACTTGTTTTGTCCGACAGAATATGGCATGAATGACATTAATTTCTGAGCCCAAGTCTTAAGAAACCTTGCAACTTCCACTTTTGCTCTCTTGGGACCTAATCACCATTCAAGGTAGCCAAGACAGACAGCAGGAGAGGCCAAGGCACCCTGGATGACAGCTCCAGCCTAATGATGGATAATGCCAGAGTAAGGCTATCCAGGTACAACCAGCCCCTCAACAACCTACCAAATGACCACAAACACATGAGTAAGACCAGCAAATTCCATGTGCAATGAGGCAAGCCAGATGAGCCCTGTCCAAATTGCCACCCCACCTAATCATAAGCGAATAAACATCTGGGGGTTTTGTTTGTTATTTTTTTAAAGATTTTATTTATTTGACAGAGAGAGAGAGAGAGAACACAAGCAGGGGGAGAGGAAGACAGGGGGAGAGGGGGAAGCAGAATCCCCACTAAGCAGGGAGCCCTGTGTGGGGCTCGATCCCAGGACCTTGAGATCACAACCTGAACCCAAGGCAGACACTTAACCGACTAAGCTACCCAGGTGCCCTAATAAATAGTTGTTTTAAGCCACTAAGATTTGGAGTGGTTTGGTCGACAGCAATAGGTAACAGAAAGGGGTGTCTGGGTGGCTCAATAGGTTAAAGCCTCTGCCTTTGGCTCAGGTCATAATCCCAGGGTCCTGGGATCGAGCCCCACATCGAACTCTCTGCTGGGCAGGGAGCCTGCTTCCTCCTCTCTGCCCACTTGGGATCTCTGTCAAATAAATAAATTAAAAAAAAAAATAGGTAACCTGCAATTAGCTGAGTCTAATTCAAAACATCAGTAGTGACACACTCAAAAGCACCATATGCATTGCTATCATGTAAGGGAACTAGAATCTCTAAATAATAATATACATAATCACTCTTTATAGATAAGATGTATATCACAGAATCCCAGCAAAACACTCATTAATAAATTTGTTCCATCATCTATCCTACACATAAACATCTGCAGAAGATATGTACAAATATATGCATCCCACAAAGGACTCATATATAAGATATAAAAAAAATTTCTACAAATCAGTAAGAAAAAGACAACTTAATTTTTTAAATGGACAAGATCTGAAAGCACTGGGGCCCCTGGGTGGCTCAGTCAGTTGAGTGTCTGCCTTTGGCTCAGGTCATGATCCCAGAGTCTGAGGTTCAAGCCCCATACTGGGCTCTCTCCTCAGCAGGGAGCTTGCTGCTTCTCCCTCTCTCTCTGCTCCCCACCCACCCCATCCCCGCTTATATATTCTCTCTCTCATAAAAATAAACAAAATCTTGGGGCACCTGGGTGGCTCAGTGGGTTAAGCCGCTGCCTTCGGCTGGGGTCAAGATCTCAGGGTTCTGGGATGGAGCCCCGCATCGGGCTCTCTGCTTAATGGAGAGCTTGCTTCCTCCTCTCTCTCTGCCTGCCTCTCTGCCTGCTTGTGATCTCTCTCTCTCTCTCTCTCTCTGTCAAATAAATAAATAAATAAATAGTCCTTTTTTTGATAAATAAATAAATGAACAAAATCTTTAAAAATAATAATAATAATAATAACAAAGAGTTGAGGGACACCTGGGTGGCTCAGTGGGTTAAAGCCTTTGCCTTCAGCTCAGGTCATGGTCCCAGGGTCCTGGGATGGAGCCCCGCATTGGGCTCTCTGCTTGGCAGGGTGCCTGCTTCCTCCTCTCTCTCTGCCTGCCTCTCTGCCTACTTCTGCTGTCTGTCAAGTAAATAAATAAAATCTTTAAAAAAAAACAAAGAGCTGAAAGCACTCCACAAAAGAGGATCCTTAAAAGGCCAATATGCATATAAAGATACTCCAAATCAGTGGTCATCAGGGAAATGCAAATTAAAGCCACAAAAAGACATCACTACATCCCCAACAGCTACAATTAAAAGGAATGACAATACTAAGTATACTCAAAGACACAGCACAACCAGAACTCTCATACAATAAATTAGCATAACCACTTTGGAAAACTGGTAGTACTTATATTATACCCCATGAACTAGCAATTCCATTCCTGGGCATATAACCAGAGTGCTTACATCTATGAAAAGATATGCACAAAGTGTTCACAGCAGCATTACTCATAACAGTCCCAAACTATAAATGACTCAATAGAAAACTTATGATATAGTCAGAAAATGGTGTATTATCTAGCAATGATAAAGAATCACTGCTATATGCAACTACATTCATGAAATTCAAAGACAATGTAAAGCAAAAAAGACACAAGCTTATATACTATATAATTCTATCAACATGAAATTCAGAAACAGATTAAAACTAATCTATGGTAATAGAGGTCAGATTACTGATTCTTCGGATACAAGAGTATCTGAGGGGATAGCTTATAACTGACATGATGATGGATGCAGCTGGTTGTGTACCTGAACAGCCAGCCAGCCAAGAGATGCTGCTTGGCTTAGTTCTGCTTTAGGAAGGAAATATTCTAACTCCTTCTGTGGTTCCATGACCAAGTCAGCGCCTTAGTTAAAAACCTCATCATTTTCCACTGGTCTCCTTACTACAAGACACACTATGGTAAAGTGATCTTTAAAAAATACGAGGGCATAATCCACCCACACCCCTACCATACACACACTCCCCTCCTTAAAATCCTTCAAAGACTCTCCGTCTCTTTTACGATAAATTCAGCACTCGTTAGCAGGATACTTAAGTTCCTTTATGATCCGGCCCTTGACTAGCTATTTTCTTTCTCTCCATATATCCTGAGTTCCATAACAAAATGCTTGCAGTTGACCTGAAAGCTGTTTTTTCTCACCTCAGTTTCTCTGGCTATGTAATGCATGCTCTACCTAGAAGAGCAGTTCTCGAAGTATGGTCCCAGGAGGCCTAAGAGGTCCACCAGTTTCACAACAAGATCTTATTTTTCATAACAACACTAAGAGGTTAACTGCCTTTTTCACCATGGTGAAATGGTAGGTATAACTGCCACTGCCTTAGCATATAGGGTAGGGGTATCAAACTGTACTAAAACTATCATATTCTTCACCACCTCACACCTGCAGTTTAAAAAAGAAAAATTTTAGGGCACCTGGTGGATCAGTGGGTTAAGCCTCTGCCTTTGGCTAGGTCATGCATGGTCTTAGGATCCTGGGATGGAGGCCTGAGTTGGGCTCTCTGCTCAGTGGGGAGCCTGCTTCCTCCTCTCTCTCTGCCTGCCTCTCTGCCTATTTGTGATTTCTCTGTCAAATAAATAAATATTTAAAAATAAAATAATAAAAGGGACGCCTGGGTGGCTCAGTTGGTTGGACGACTGCCTTTGCTCAGGTCATGGTCCCGGAGTCCCGGGATCGAGTCCCACATCGGGCTCCCAGCTCCATGGGGAGTCTGCTTCGCTCTCTGACTCGCTCATGCTCTCTCTCACTGTCTCTCTCTCAAATAAATAAATAAAATCTTTAAAAAAAAAAAAATAAATAAATAAAATAAAATAAAATAATAAAAAAAAAGAAAAAAGAAAAATTTCAGGGGCACCTGGGTGGCTCAGTCATTAAGCATCTGCCTTTGGCTCAGGTCATGATCCCAGAGTCCTGAGATGAAGTCCCGCATCAGGTTCCCTGCTCAGTGGAGAGCCTGCTTCTCCCTCTCCCTCTACCGCTCCCCCTGCTTGGTGTGCTCTCTCTCTATCAAATAAATAAACAAATAAGATCTTTAAAAAAGAAAAATTTTACTTGTAAATGTCTTTAATAAAGCAGTAAAAATAATTTTATTAGCTTTCCACTCTTGAGTACATGTCTTTTTAATAATCAGAATGGCAAAATGGAAGTATAAACCAGTTCTGCAGCGTATCAATAAAAAAAAAAATAAGATGTTGAAAAAGCATTTGACAAAGTACAGCATCCCTTCCTGATCAAAACTCCTCAAAGTATAGGAATAGAGGGCACATACCTCAATATCATCAAAGCCATCTATGAAAAACCCACCACAAATATCATTCTCAATGGAGAAAAACTAAAAGCTTTTCCACTAAGGTCAGAAACACGGCAGGGATGTCCATTATCACCACTGCTATTCAACATAGTACTAGAAGTCCTAGCCTCGGCAATCAGACAACAAAAGGAAATTAAAGGCATCCAAATTGGCAAAGAAGAAGTCAAATTATCACTCTTCGCAGATGATAGGATACTATATGTGGAAAACCCAAAAGACTCCACTCCAAAACTGCTAGAACTTGTACAGGAATTCAGTAAAGTGTCAGGATATAAAATCAATGCACAGAAATCAGTAGCATTTCTCTACACCAACAACAAGACAGAAGAAAGAAAAATTAAGGAGTCAATCCATTTACAATTGCACCCCAAACCGTAAGATACCTAGGAATAAACCTAACCAAAGAGGCACAGAATCTATACTCAGAAAACTATAAAGTACTCATGAAAGAAACTGAGGAAGACACAAAGAAATGGAAAAATGTTCCATGCTCCTGGATTGGAAGAATAAATATTGTGAAAATGTCTATGCTACCTAAAGCAATCTATACATTTAATGCAATTCCTATCAAAGTACCATCCATCTTTTTCAAAGAAATGGAACAAATAATTGTAAAATTTATATGGAACCAGAAAAGACCTCGAATAGCCAAAGGGATATTGAAAAGAAAGCCAAAGTTGGTGGCATCACAATTCCGGACTTCAAGCTCTATTACAAAGCTGTCATCATCAAGACAGCATGGTACTGGCACAAAAACAGACCCATAGATCAATGGAACAGAATAGAGAGCCCAGAAATAGACCCTCAACTCTATGGTCAACTAATCTTCGACAAAGCAGGAAAGAATGTCCAATGGAAAAAAGACAGCCTCTTCAATAAATGGTGTTGGGAAAATTGGACAGCCACATGCAGAAAAATGAAATTGGACCATTTCCTTACACCACACACAAAAATAGACTCAAAATGGATGAAGGATCTCAATGTGAGAAAGGAATCCATCAAAATCCTTGAGGAGAACACAGGCAGCAACCTCTTTGACCTCAGCTGCAGCAACATCTTCCTAGGAACATCGCCAAAGGCAAGGGAAGCAAGGGCAAAAATGAACTATTGGGATTTCATCAAGATCAAAAGCTTTTGCACAGCAAAGGAAACAGTTAACAAAATCAAAAGACAACTGACAGAATGGGAGAAGATATTTGCAAACAACGTATCAGATAAAGGGCTAGTGTCCAAAATCTATAAAGAACTTAGCAAACTCAACACCCAAAGAACAAATAATCCAATCAAGAAATGGGCAGAGGACATGAACAGACATTTCTGCAAAGAAGACATCCAGATGGCCAACAGACACATGAAAAAGTGCTCCATATCACTCGGCATCAGGCAAATACAAATCAAAACCACAATGAGATATCACCTCACACCAGTCAGAATGGCTAAAATCAACAAGTCGGGAAATGACAGATGCTGGCGAGGATGCGGAGAAAGGGGAACCCTCCTACACTGTTGGTGGGAATGCAAGCTGGTGCAACCACTCTGGAAAACAGCATGGAGGTTCCTCAAAATGTTGAAAATAGAACTGCCCTATGACCCAGCAATTGCACTATTGGGTATTTACCCTAAAGATACAAACGTAGTGATCCAAAGGGGCATGTGCCCCCGAATGTTTATAGCAGCAATGTCCACAATAGCCAAACTATGGAAAGAACCTAGATGTCCATCAACAGATGAATGGATCAAGAAGATGTGGTATATATGCACAATGGAATACTATGCAGCCATCAAAAGAAATGAAATCTTGCCATTTGCGACAACATGGATGGAACTAGAGCGTATCATGCTTAGCGAAATAAGTCAAGCGGAGAAAGACAACTATCATATGATCTCCCTGATATGAGGAAGTGGTGATGCAACATGGGGGCTTAAGTGAGTAGGAGAAGAATCAATGAAACAAGATGGGATTGGGAGGGAGACAAACCATAAGTGACTCTTAATCTCACAAAACAAACTGAGGGTTGCTGGGGGGAAGGGGGGTGGGAGAAGGGGGGTGGGGTTATGGACATTGGGGAGGGTATGTGCTTTGGTGAGTGCTGTGAAGTGTGTAAACCTGGCGATTCACAGACCTGTACCCCTGGGGATAAAAATATATGTTTATAAAAAATAAAAAATTTAAAAAAAAAAGAAAAGAAAAAAATAATAACTGTCTCAAGGAAAAGCAACTGAGCTGCAAGCTAAACTAGCCAATTTTTTCATGAGATACTATTACTTTCTGAGCAGGCAACTGACAGGCAAACTTTGGTTATCTAGCAATGTTCTTCACAAAATGAATAAAGTGAGCCTGTTCCTTCAAAGAAAATAAGTGGTAGCATTTGTTGTCAGTGATAAAATTCAAGCTTTTCAGCTAAAATCAAAATTCTGAAAAAGTTTATCTTCTGCGAGCTTGATACCTTCTTAATACTTAAGACTTTTCTGATGAGGGCACCAAGGTGGCTTAGTTGATTAAGCACTCCCTTCAGCTCAGGTCATGATCCTGGAATCCTGGGATCGAGTTCCACATCAGGCTCCCTGCTCGTGGGAAGTCTGCTTCTCCCTAACCCCACCCCTCTCTCATGCTTTCTCTCTCTTATTCTCGCTCTCTCTCAAATAAATAAATAAAATCTTAAAAAAAATAAAAAAGACTTTCTGATGAATGACAGCGATATTCATGGGCGCCTGGGTGGCTCAGTGGGTTAAGCCGCTGCCTTCGGCTCAGGTCATGATCTCAGGGTCCTGAGATCGAGTCCCGCATCGGGCTCTCTGCTCAGCAGGGAGCCTGCTTGCTCCTCTCTCTCTGCCTTCCTCTCTACCTACTTGTGATCTCTCTCTGTCGAATAAATAAATAAAATCTTTAAAAAAAAAAGGGGGGGTTTTCTTTCATTTAAAAAACGTGTTTTATATATACTAATATGTAAGGAACTTACTATTTTTTAATGAATTAATAAATATTTAAATATTTTCCTAGTTTTGATATCCAATACAGTAAACACTGGCAAATATAACCCACATAAATAAAAGCTCTTTGGAGTCTATAATAATTTTTCAAAGAATTGAGAGGTCAGACACCAAAAAGTTTGCTAATTTAGAATTTCCCCTACCGCTCTCATCCTTCAAGGCCCTCAGAGCTTAGGTTAAAGTTAACCTGCTATATTTGCATATAGTGGAGAGCAAAGACTACACTCTTTCATAGGCACTCAATTAATGGTGTGTTAAAAGAAGGCTAAATGTAATTTGATGCCTATGCCAAGTGCTCCACTATAAATACACATGGATAAAAAAATTTCAAACTGGGGGCGCCCGGGTGGCTCAGTTGTTAAGTGTCTGCCCTTGGCTCAGGTCATGATCCCAGGGTCCTGGAATCAAGCCCCTCATCGGGTTCTCTGCTTAGCAGGGAACCTGCTTACCCCTCTCTCTCTCTGCCTCTCTCCCTACTTGTGATCTCTGTCTGTCAAATAAATAAATAAAATCTTAAAAACAAACTTTGCCCCCTCTTAAAAAAAAAAAAGTAAACTGCCTACATTCTTATTTTTTATGCCTACATTTTCAGAATGAAATTTTACACAATGTTTAAAAATTGCAGAAGTATACATTTACCTTAACAGTTTATTATTCCAAATATGGATAATGACATATGTACAAGGTTATTCATGTAGCACTCTTTGTAACTGCCAAAGACTGGGGAAAAAAATCAAAATTCTCTTAAATAGAAGAATTATAAAATAAGCAGTACAAACATATCCTGTAATACTCTTTAGACATACTCAAGAATAAGGAAATTCTGATAAGTTATACTGCTAAGTAAAAAAAGCAAGACATAGAACCATTTTTGTAAAATGGGAGAAACAAAATATATATATTTACATATATAGTATATTTTATGCTTATAAGAACATGGGATGCAGGGCACCTGGGTGGCTCAGTCCGTTAAGCATCTGCCTTTGGCTCAGGTCATGATCTCAGGGTCCTGGGATAGCCCCGCATAGGGCTCCCTGCTCAGTGGGGAATCTGCTTCTCTCTCTACCTCTGCTCCTGCCCCTGGCTCCTGCTCTCTCTCTCTCTCTCAAATAAACAAAAATATCTAAAAAAAATTTTTTAAAAGATTCTATTTCTTTATTTGACAGACAGATCACAAGCAGGCAGAGAGGCAGGCAGAGAGAGAGGAGGAAGCAGGCTCCCAGCAATGCACGGCTCAATCCCAGGACCCTGAGATCATGACCTGAGCTGAAGGCAGAGGCTTTAACCCACTGAGCCACCCAGGCACCCCCTAAAACTTTTTTTAAATTAAATTTTTTAAAAAAGGATACAGAATGTACAAAAACAGGTAAAAAACTGGTAATATTAGTTGCCTCTGGAAAGAGGAACTCACCAGTTTGGGTTATAGGAACAAGAAAAAAACTTCACTCCACTTTTTTCTATCCTCAGAATTTTGAACCATGTAAGTGTAATACCAATTTAAAAAGTAAATATAAAAATATGTAAAAATCTTCATTTCACAGAAGGAATAACATCTTATCTTTTATTCTGCTAGCCTCAAAAAATATTGACCCCTAATTTTTATTTTTATTTTTTTTAATATTTTATTTATTTTATTTGACAGACAGAGATCACAAGTAGGCAGAGAGGCAGGCAGAGAGAGAGAGAGGAGGAAGCAGGCTCCCTGCTGAGCAGAGAGCCCAATTCGGGACTCGATCCCAGGACCCTGAGATCATGACCTGAGCCGAAGGCAGCGGCTTAACCCACTGAGCCACCCAGGCGCCCCTCGACCCCTAATTTTTAACTGTATATTCAGTGCTGCCTAAACTAAGCAACTATAATTGACATAAAAATAAAAGCTACCAGTATGAAGCCTTTGGATTAATGTGTTAAGTGGTTAACTAGTGATTTGGGGGGAAGATCAGAGTCTTCACCTTTTATCTTATATACTTCTGAATTATATTTCTTACAATGAGTACATACTACTTTTGTAATTTAAAAAATGTCAAGATTGAAGATGCTATATTAAAAAATCTATAGCTCTGACTTTGAATTGGAAATATTAATATGAACTTGTAATATTGTTTTAAAAAAAAAAAAAAAAGCTACCTTCAGGCTCCTGGGTGGCTTAGTCATTAAGTGCCTGCCTTCGGCTCAGGTCCTGATCCCAGTGTCTTGGGATCAAGTCCCACATCAGGCTCCCTGATCAGCAGGAAGCATGTTCTCCCTGTCCCGCTCCTCCTGCTTGTGTTCCCTCTCTCATTGTGTCTTTCTCTGTCAAATAAATAAATAAAATCTTAAAAAAACAAAAACAAAAACAAAAAAATCACCTTATTTCCTAGCCTTGTTCACTGAAAACAGAAACAATGACCAACCCACTAAGCAATCAGTACCTCTTACACACAGATTAGTCTCTAAACTTCATTTCCACAAAACAGAGAAGGTATCATAGCTATCAGGAGCACATCAAAATGACTATAACAGGGGCGCCTGGGTGGCTCAGTGGGTTAAGCCGCTGCCTTCGGCTCAGGTCATGATCTCAGGGTCCTGGGATCGAGTCCCGCATCAGGCTCTCTGCTCAGCAGGAAGCCTGCTTCCTCCTCTCTCTCTCTCTGCCTGTCTCTCTGCCTACTTGTGATCTCTCTCTGTTA